>NW_017973357.1:18936-21581 GCF_001876935.1 Asparagus officinalis
ATATAATTGAGATCGTCTCACCATTTACAAGGTCGTGACTCTATCTCACAATTTGTGAGTTGAGTTCGACGCCTGTACCATTTTTAACATAGGCGTTAATGATTATACCTGATAAATGTGCATTGTTTTCTTAGTTGATTTTCTCTCGAGGGAATTCAATGCTCATTCAGTGGAGGGTCGATGTAGTGAGGCTTATGCCTCTACCGATGAGCCCATCCCTGTTCCAGTAACTCCTCAATTTGCTCCGGGTGTACCGGAAGAGCTTCCTTGGTTAGTAAGGAAAGGAGAACGCCAGAGTTTAAGGCAACTTATCACAGATGCGCCGTTAGTGAAGGATCCGAGTTCTACGCATCCGCTAAGAAAGCCAGACTATTTGTTTGGGGATTCTATTGAAGACCCCGCCTCTGTTTTTCTTGGTTCTGAGCAATGGCTGCATCATGACGACGGTGGCTATCTATATCTTCCTCCGATTCCTCGCCACCGTTCCCTTGCCGAGCTTCGATGCCAAGCTCTTCCTCGGGAGATGTCATGGAGACTAACAGAAGAGCACGAGCGCATTCACTGTGGTTATATTACCCGCGGTACGGTCAATTCGAGTAATCGGAATCGGATTACAGGTTTGCATCCAGGGATTACTGGACTGAGTGACCCACCCAAGGATGAGGTCTTCACTGTTGCGAACACTGTGAGGAATCGGCTTGCGGCTTTGGGCCGAGAGATGCCGGTAGCCGGTCATCGATGTTATGGCTGGATACACTCATCGGATAAACTATGGTGGACCCGTTTGAGCCACTACATCTTGGATCGATTCGGTGAAGACCTGAAGGCTAGTGGCTTATATGCAGCCGTTCGTGCTACCACTTATGGACTGGCTATGAGTGTTCCTCACTTTTTGGCGCTGCTGGAATTCTACAATCCTGACGCCAATACGTTTCTAACTAAACATGGTGAATTAGGATTAGCGTTGCACGAGATGCATAAAATCTCCGGTCTTCCGATGGGGAACATGATTTATCAGGAATACTTCCCCTCTACTAAGGAACTGCAGCAACTGAGGTCGCGGACTCCCAACCGTTATAATACCTTCTGGGACCTTGTTTGTCATTATCACATTGCTCTTGCAGGTATCGATCCTTTATCCAAGAAATCGCGACCGCAAATCAGTTTGAAGAAGTTCTCGGACTATCTTTTCAAGAATACGGACAGCATTCAGAATGAACCGATTTGTGTGTTATCGCCATTGACTACTTTCGAAGTGAATGAGCTAATTGAGAAGTCAAACGCTCAATCTTACACTACAGCTGGCGTTGAGGATGGTTTTGCTGCCGGAACAAAGTTTCGAACTTTCTTATGGCATGGAGTCAAACCGATCCAGCCCATGACATTACTTGCTGGGTTTCTTGCTCTGTGGTTAAAAAAATGTGTAGTACCATACCAGTCTTGTGACGTACTTTCCCCCGAAGTGTTGTTTCCAGCGGTTCTGCTTGCTCATCGGAAAAGCTTGTGTCTTCTTCCGGCAATGACCGCGGGTATTTGCAGAGGGCTACGCCAGGTGGTAAACGGATTTAGTCAAGAGAACACGCCACCTACTCAGATTCCTCTCTCAAAAGTGGAGCTACCTTATACCTATTTAATGGCTTGGTTAGTGCTCCATCGATCCGATATGATGGGGGCGCCGTCTTCGGTGGATCCTTCCCTTCCCTTTCTTCAAGTAATAGAGAAATGTAAGTGGAAAGGACGAGGTTTTGCTGATGTTAGGAAGCAGCTTCAGAATCATAAATGCTGGGTCTTCCCTACTTGCTTTCCACGATTTTCAGGTCAGTATGGCGATTCGTTGGTAGATGTAGAAAAGCCAGGTACTGGTCGGACTCTTCTTGATTCCGGCTGTTTCGATTGGTTGGTTAACATTCGGCCGGGCTATGTGGTCTTTCGAGTTCGAAATCATTGTTACATAGAGCCCTACTTGCCGTGTCGGTTTGCTAATCAGTTTGGTTACGATCAGATTTATGTTGGAAACCCAAACCAACGGCTCCAGACCCGTGGAGGTTTAGTGGATGGGGCTCGAGCGTGGCTTTGGAATATTACTGGTTGCACTGGTGCCAAATTTAGTCTCCCTGGTGTTGAGCGCAAGTTAGAGCTGACTTTTCTACAATGCCGGTGGCTTTTGGCGGCCAATGAACATGTGCCAGTTCAGACGATCACCGAGTCCACCGACGAAGAAGCTTCTCGAGTTGCTACTCGGATGGTATATGAGTCTGAGCTTGAGAAGAGAAAGAGGGATCCTGTGGGTCTTCCTAGCCATCCACAGCAAAAGGAGCCAACTATGGAACCTCAGGTTGAGGGTGGTGCAGAGCTTGGTGGCGATGGTGGAGAAGAAGTACCGGAAACAGGTGTGTTAGATCCCTCTTCTTTAGAGTTATTTGAATTAGCACTTGCTGAAAGGACTCGCCGCTCTCAACTATCCAAATCTTCACCTCATGTAAAGAGGCCAAAGATGCAAGTCTTGTTCACCTATCCTAACAAGATGTCGGTTGAAATCCCAGGTGTATCTTCTGAGGAGGAGAGAGAAGAGTCCAGCCTACTCCCTCGGACGTGGTCTCGTTCCGCGGATCGGGTTACTCCAAGGCGTGAATTGCGCTCTAAAT
>NW_017973358.1:0-11807 GCF_001876935.1 Asparagus officinalis
ACCAGATTCTTCAGCTGAGGATTCCGATACAAGTCTGGGAGAAGTTTTCAAAGCCCTAATGGCAAATATAGCTACAACTGATCCATCCACCATGGAAGACGACGATCAAATGCCAACATGGGAAGACCCGTGGGTTCACCATCTGAATATGCAGTATGGTGATAGGTTCGAGCAAAGAGAACCACCCACTGAAGATAAAATAGTCCAGATTAACATGGGTGATGAGGCCAACCCAAAGCCTATATTCATCAGCGACAGTCTCCCCCCAGATGAAAAGGAGGAATTGATTGCTCTCATCAGGGAATATATCGACGTCTTCGCATGGAATTATGAAGACATGCCAGGGCTCGACCCCAATGTCGCAATGCACCGCCTCGATATCAAGCCGGATGCCAAACCTGTCAAGCAACAGCAAAGACGGTTTCGTCCGCAGATTATGGAAGCCATTGAGGCAGAGGTTAAGAAGTTGATCGAATCAGGATTTATCCGAGAGGAACAACATCCAGACTGGTTAGCTAATATCGTTCCAGTTATGAAGAAGAACGGTAAAATCAGAATCTGTATTGACTTCAGGGACCTGAACACGGCATGTCCGAAAGACGACTTTCCTCTCCCAATCACAGATGTCATTATCGACAATACATGTGGATTTGAGAGGATGTCTTTTATGGATGGTTTCTCGGGGTATAACCAAATCAAGATGCACCCAGATGATGAGAAGCATACCATGGATGGATTTTCGGGATATAACCAGATCAAGATGCATCCAGAGGATGAGAAGCATACAGCGTTCAGAACGCCCCTCGGTGTCTTTTGCTACACCGTAATGCCTTTTGGTTTGAAGAATGCAGGCGCCACGTACCAGCGAGCAATGACCAAGATTTTCCAAGAACATCTCAGGAAAACAGTCGAATGCTACGTTGATGATTTGGTTGTAAAAAGCCGCAATAAAGAAGATCACATCAAGGACTTGAAAACGATGTTCGATCTCATGAGGAGTCATCAATTGAAGATGAACCCCACTAAATCATTCCTTGGAATGTCCAGCGGAAAATTCCTGGGATTCGTCGTCACCACTAAAGGTATTCATATCGATCCCGATAAGGTGAAGGCGATACATGAACTGCAACCTCCTAGAAACCTAAGAGAGCTCAGAGGATTGCAAGGGCGTTTAGCTTATATCCGGCGTTTCATCTCAAATCTTTCTGGGAAGTGCCAACCGTTCTCTAAGCTGAACAAGAAAGGGGTATCATTTATCTGGGATGATGCTTGCCAAAAAGCATTCGAAGATATCAAAACGTATCTGGCGAACCCTCCTGTTCTCGTTGCACCGAAATCTGGTAAACCGTTCTTGATTTATCTCAAGGCGATGAACCACTCGATAAGTGCCTTACTAGCGCAAGACGATGATAACGGTCACGAACAGGCAGTTTATTACCTAAGTCGGACCTTGGTAGGCGCAGAGTCTCGATATCCGATGATTGAGAAAGAATGCCTTGCATTGGTATTTGCGATGCAAAAGATGCGGCATTACCTGGTGGGACAGACGATCTACGTTATCTCCAACGTTAATCCAGTACGGGTGTTTATGACGCAACCGGCCTCTATGAATTGGCGGCTAGCGAAGTGGGCCCTTCTCTTGTCCCAATACGATTTGCACTTCAAGCAGCAGAAGTCGATAAAAGGACAGGCGATTTGTGATCTTTTGGCGGCAAACCCGACCACAGATACGGCAGAAGTATATGATGACTTGCCGGATGAAACCCACGAGGTTAACACCACATCACACCAACAAGTATGGCAATTATACTTCGATGGTGCCTCAAGAGCAGTTAATAAGGTAATAACCCCGGGAGGTCATACAGTTTCCTCTGGGGTTGGAGTTGTCTTAATCTCCCCGGGAAAACATGTGATGCCTCGGGCTTATTCATTGACTAGTCCGTGCTCCAATAATGTAGCCGAGTACAACGCGCTTCTCATTGGACTCAGTTTCGCCAAAGAGCTGGGGGTCGAATATCTCGAAGCTTTTGGAGATTCGCAATTGATAGTCAACCAAGTTCGCGGTGAGTATGAAGTCAGGAATCAAGACCTGATCCCGTACCACCAGGAAGCCATCAAAATGGCAGAATCTTTCGAAGAATTCTTCATCGAATATATCCCTCGTCTCCAGAACGCTTATGCAGACGCACTGGCGGCACTAGCAGTATCACTGGCACAGCCTCCCGAAGCTGAGCTGTTAGTCACAGTACGGACGCATCAACTCTGCGTACCCATATACAGTACGGAGATTGAAGAAGAAGAGGATAGAAACGTGAACGCCAAAGAGGTGAATTCAACTCAAATTGGGTCTGAGTCCCGAGATTGGCGTTTTCCCATCATTGACTACGTCCAGTATGGTATTCTGCCAGAAGACGTAAAAGAAAGGGAATCAATTCGCCGAAGAGCGCCAAGATTCTTTTATAATGCCGAGACCCATACGTTATACCGTAGGGGATACGATGGTTTATTACTCCGATGCCTTTCGAACAAAGAAGCAGAAGAAGTTCTTAAGGAAGCACACGCAGGAGAATGTGGTGCACATCAGCCCGGTCCTAAACTGTATGATCGCATCAGAAGGATGGGATACTATTGGCCCACAATGGTTCGTGACGCGATCGAGTACGCCCGACAGTGTCATGCTTGCCAAATACATGCAAATTATATGCATCAACCGCCAGAGCAGTTGCACACGTCAACCACGTCTTGGCCGTTCGAGACTTGGGGTATGGACATCGTCGGTCCTATTTTTCCTCCCTCAGTCAAAGGCGATCGATTCATTCTGGCGATCACGGATTACTTCTCAAAGTGGGCTGAAGCAATTCCGCTTAAAGAAGTAAAGACGAACAACGTCATCAATTTCATCAAGCATCATGTCATCTACAGACACGGCGTGCCAAGAAGGATCATTCATGACAACGGTCCGCAATTTATAAGCAACGCCTTCATCAGATTTTGTAACAAGTTCAAAATTGAAGACGTTTCATCAACACCTTATTATCCCGCCGCGAATGGATTAGCGGAGGCGTTTAACAAGACGATCATCAAGATCTTGTCAAAGCTCGTGAAGACCAATAAACGAGACTGGGACGATAAACTCGGTGAAGCACTCTGGGCTTATCGCACCACCATACGCACGCCTACGGGAGCTACCCCGTATTCGCTGGTATACGGATGTGAAGCTGTGCTACCGCTGGAAATTCAGATTCCGTCCCTTCGGATCGCCCTCGCAACGGAGATGACGACGGAGGAACAACATCAGAAGCGTCTCGAAGAGCTCGAGAGGCTGGATGAAAAGCGTTTGGAGGCTCAACAACACATCGAGTTTTACCAAGCCAGGATGTCAAGGGCTTTTAACAAAAGAGTCCGACAGAGAAGCTTCAAGGAAGGAGATCTGGTCCTCGCTGCTCGCCGACCAATAATTCTCACCTCCAAGAAGAAAGGTAAATTCGAACCCAAATGGGAAGGACCGTTTGTAATAGACACAGTCTATTCAAACGGCGCATATCGCCTGATTACTCAAGAGGGCGCCAGGCAATTAATGCCAATAAATGGGAAGTTCCTGAAAAAGTACTATCCCTAGTACATTCAGGATAACTCATTTACCGGGAAGTTCCTCGAAGAATATTACACTTAATATTCTAGAGGATAACCCAAAATCATTGTCACCACCAAAATCCCTCACTGATCAATTTCAATTGACAGTGAGTCCACCAAAAATGTTTTTCTGGCCCTCTTGATTCTTTCCATGAACAAGAGGTCCACTTTCAGTTCGGAGTCCCTTTTCGATAAACGAAAGAACTCCTTCCCTTTTTCTCTTTGGTTAAACCTTGTTCATGGTTATAACCGGAGTTGAAAATACCACTTCGATAAACGAAGGACCCATTTTCAGTTTAGATAACTCATCCTATAAAAGGCAAGTTTATCTAAATTTTCCAGATTCTCGGAGTGGACACCCCACTTCTAGTTTCTTCTTCGCTGGAAATAGAATATAAAATTCTTCCTTTCCAGAATCAGGGAATAGAATATAAAATTCTTCCTTCCTTGTCTGTTGGGTTCGCCTTCACCCTAAAAGAAGACCGGGAAATAGAATATAAAATTCTTCCTTTCCCGCACCAACCTTTTCTAAGAATCTATCAATCTAGGATTCATCCTAGGAAGTTTATCCCGAATCCTAAGCAGGGATAAGTCTGCGCCTAACACGCGCTGCCGGTTTAGTCTTTTTCCGCACAAAAAGACACCAGAGTCTGATTCTGGGGTATTTTATCCTGAAACCTAAGCAAGGATAAGTCTGCGCTTAACCTGCGCTGCCGGTTAGTTCTTAACCGTTAAAAAGAACACCCGTCCACATATTCAACATTGTGGCAGGTCGTCATTAATAACACCAAAATCCATGCCTTACACGCATGGGGAATGTCATCCTGAATCCTAAGAAGGGATATGCCGACGCCTAACACGCGTCGCCGGTTTAGTCTTTCGCCGTAGAAAAAGACACCAGAAGACCAGTCTGGGGTATTTTATCCCGAAACCTAAGTAGGGATAAAGTCAACACCTAACACGTGTTGCCGGGTAGCCTATTCCCGTAACAATGGCGAAGTCTATGTATTCGACATCATAGCACGAAGTCTAAGAGAATTCATTCTCTTAGCACAACGTTACATGCGAACGGAGTTAGACAATCCGCATGCTAGCCCGACTCAAACGGTAGTCGGTAAAGGCTAATCAAACCCGTTGAAGGCTGGGGGTTAGCCAAAAATCCTAAAGTCAACACCTAACACGTGTCGCCGGGTAGCCTATTCCCGTAACAATGGCGAAGTCTATGTATTCGACATCATAGCACGAAGTCTAAGGGAGTTCATTCCCTTAGCACAACGTTACATGCGGAACGGATTCCGACAATCCGCATGCTAGCCCGACTCAAACGGTAGTCGGTAAAGGCTAATCAAACCCGTTGAAGGCTGGGGGTTAGCCAAAAATCCTAAAGTCAACACCTAACACGTGTCGCCGGGTAGCCTATTCCCGTAACAATGGCGAAGTCTATGTATTCGACATCATAGCACGAAGTCTAAGGGAGTTCATTCCCTTAGCACAACGTTACATGCGGAACGGATTCCGACAATCCGCATGCTAGCCCGACTCAAACGGTAGTCGGTAAAGGCTAATCAAACCCGTTGAAGGCTGGGGGTTAGCCAAAAAATCCTAAAGTCAACACCTAACACGTGTCGCCGGGTAGCCTATTCCCGTAACAATGGCGAAGTCTATGTATTCGACATCATAGCACGAAGTCTAAGGGAGTTCATTCCCTTAGCACAACGTTACATGCGGAACGGATTCCGATAATCCGCATGCTAGCCCGACTCAAACGGTAGTCGGTAAAGGCTAATCAAACCCGTTGAAGGCTGGGGGTTTGCCAAAAATCCTATGAGTATTATGGTCAATCATTTCAAACGTGATGAGGAATCATAATAAAGATAAAGATAAAAACCAATTCCACTAAAGAGAATCAAATGTCAAGGTTTTCAGCAAATAAAATCATACATCAAGCCCATGGCTAAGAATCTGCTGACTGAATTCAGATAACTTCTCGTCATAAGAGCGTCTAAGCTCCTCCTGCAACTCAGCTCTAACAGACTCTTCGTTCGCAGCTAAAGTCCTCACAGCATCCTCCTCTGTCTCAGCCAGTCTCTGCTTCAAGGACTTCAGCTCATCAGATAAAGCAGCATTTGCTTGCTGATTCTGCATCTTTGTGTCTTCCTTCTCACGGAGTTCTCGTCGGAGCTGATCTATCTGAGAATCAAGCTCCTCGAGGAAAGAAGATCTAGTGGCGAAATCAGCCTCAACTCGATCTATGCGGTCCCGCTGCACCTGAATCTCGAGCTCAGCAACCATCCGAGTACTGCGCCATGTCTGTAAGCGAGCATCCAACTCGGCAGCAACGAATGAAGAGGCACCTGTATCCCGGAGCTCATGAAACATCTGAAGCTCACGCTCTAAGCGATCAAGGTCATCAACCATAGCCGTCGCTAGATCCGGACATCCTATGTCCCTAATCAAGTTTATCTTGGAATCGAGGTAGGGCTTAAATTGGCGAAGAGAAAGTCCGTCGTGGAGGAGTTTGCCAATTATAACAGTCAGGGAGGAGAAATAAGAGCGGACTTCTACGCTGATGATGATCTTCTCAGGGTCATCCCCTGATAACAACTCCTTAACGAGGATATGAAGCTGAGAAGGAAGCCCTACACAAAGAAGAGAAGTTCGTCAAAAGCCTCAATGAGGAAATGAACGGCATCGCTCAGCTAATTAAATTATACCTCCTTCCCCTCGAGTCACTGGGGGTGATGGAGATGTAACAACTGTAGCTGCATCGACTGGTGGAGTTGGTCGCACAGCCGGCTCAACATGGTCTTTCTCAACAAAAGCTCCTGTCAAATTCAAAACAGAATTCGCAGAGGCGTTACATTATAGCTGCATTAGTCAAGGTCGACTAGTCCTATAATCAACTCAGCAGGAGGCACATACCTTCAAAGGAACCATCCTCAGGATTGTTAGCAAATGCGGACTCAGGAAACATGTCTCCAGGTAGCTGGTCATCAATCTGAGGTGAGCTATATATGTAGTGCATCATAGGAGTGTCCGCAAACAGGCTTCCCTCGTCAAAATCGTCGATGGAGAAATCTGACATAAAAGAATATAAGTGCCAAAGAATAATGAAGAGACTACAACTAATGGAAATGAGTTACCTCTCACGGGTGCATCAGCCTCTTCGTTTCCAAGGTTCGCCTCCTGCAAATTATCTGAAGGAGCAAGGAGTAGAGGACAGTTAGAGGATACACAAATTCATTAATGTATTATCTAAAGAAATACGCTGTCAGTGATAGATGTACCTTGACTCACAGAATCTGGTCCTACACTGATCTCCTCCCTAATGTCAGCAACCCCTGTAGACTTCTCTACAGGGGGTAGTGGGTCAGACTCATCGGGAGATAAGGGAACAGGATCGGGACTCATCTCATCCTCCCCACGCACTCCTATATAGAAATGGAAAAGCATGAGTCAATGTTCAGAATAACCAAGAAAATGGTTCAAAGAGTAGACGTTACCTCTGTCACTAATAGGGTCATCTCCAGCCAGATCCATGTCAGATGCTCGTGAAGCTACACGAGGTTTGCGGGCCAATCTCTTCCGCCTAGCAATAGGGATCGAAGGTCTCGCCTGAGGAGGAGGACGGAAATCTTCATCCTGATCAACTGTGGTATCTGGAACATCAAACCATAGTCAGTTTCAACACTTCTGGAAGATAGAAGAAAAAGATGAAGTGCAAACCTCGCTCGGAAAAGTCATCGTAATCTTCGGGATCCCCGCCCGAAGCCTCGTCTGTGGAATGGAATGTCCTCTGTCCCTCTTCGTCAATCCGACGAGTCTTGTTCCGTATCCTCTGTGCCCGGGCGTTTTCCCGAATCCTGCGGGAATCAACCTGGGAAGCTGCCTCAGCCTCTAACTCTGCGATTGGCTTCACAGGGATAGTCTTGTTGGCTGCTAACAACCATTTGCAGCTCAAGAAAGTAAGGTTCAACTGCCGGTCAGCACTCGGGAGACTAAATCTAACACCAGTACAGCCAGTCACGGTCCACAACCAAGCGCGGAGACCGTCTATCAAACCACTATGAGTACGAAGCTGCTGACGAGGATTCCCAATGTAAAGCTGGTCATAGCCAAACTGGCGAGCGAATCGGCACGGTAGATATGGTTCGATGAAGCACTGATCCCTCACCCGGAAAGTCAGATAGCCGGGCCTAATATTCACTAGCCAGTTGAAGCAGCCGATGTCTAAATAAGTCCGGTACTCTCTAGGCCTCTCATCATCTATCAAGCATTCACCATATCGACCGGAGAACTGCGGAAAACAAGTAGAGAATGCCCAACACTTATGGACCTGCAACTGCTGTCTGACATCAGAAAATCCGCGGCCCTCCCACCTGCCATTCTCAAGCAACTGTAGCAGGGGAACAGAATGGTCTGTGGCGTTCGGCACCGACATCATATCCGAGCGATGAAGGACAAACCAGGCCATCAGATAAGCGTACGGGAGCTCCACCTTAAGCGTGGGAATCTGACCTGGTAAATCGGTCTCCTTCCGTGTGAACGCACTGGAAAGCTGTCGAAGTCCTCGGTGAATATTAGCCACCATCACCGGAAGAAGTGAGAGTTCCTTCTTATAGGCGAGCTGAACTGCTGGGTAAAGTACCTCCAAGGGCAAGGCGTCGCCAGACTGATATGGAACCACGCACTTTTTCAACCAGATAGCAAGAAAGCCAGCAAGAAGTGTCATTGGTCGAATTGGTGCGGTAGCGTGCCACAAGAATGACTTGAACTTGGTCTTCGCAGGAAAGCCACCCTCAGGACCGCCGGTGGTGTAAGATTGAGCGCCGATCTTCTTCAGTAGACTGTTCACCTCTGAAGGAGTGAATGGGGCCAGCTCACAAATATCCTCGCCATGAGTGCTCTCCAGATTCTTGAACAAGTAGTTCGCAAATTGTTTCAGACTCACACATACCTTGGTCCTCTTTGCTAAGGGCTCCGACTGTGCCAAAGCAATATGGTAATGACAAGTGAGGTCCCATAGAGTCTCATAACGGTCAGGCATGCGATCTTTTAATTGGCTCAACTCATGACTGGAAGGAAAGTACTCCTGGTATAGCATCTGTCCCATGGACAAGCCAGAAATCCTGTGCATCTCGTGAAGAGCCAAGCCTAACTCCCCCTGCCGGGTCAGAAAAGTGTTCGAGTCTGGATTATATAGCTCGAACAAAGCACAGAAATGTCTCAAACTGATAGGCAAGCCATACACGGTGGCACGAACGGCTGCATACAAACCGCAAGCATGCAACTCCTCGCCCCATCGGCTCAAGACGTATGTCGTCATGCGGCTCCACCAAGACTTGTCCGAAGAGTGGACCCAACCGTAAAACCTGTGACGTGTCGCTGGCATCTCCCGTCCCAGAACAGCGAGACGATTCCTCAAGGTGGAAGCGGTAGCAAGGAACTCGTTACGTGGTGGTTCGTCCAGCCCCAATACACCAGGACGCAATCCGGTAACACGACTTCTGCACGAACCAGGAACCGCCGAATGAGTGATATAGCCGCAATGGACACTCATATGATCCTCTGTCAAGCGCCACGACATCTCCCGTGTCACAGCCTGACATCTGAGCTCAGTCAATGAACGATGCCGAGGAATCTCCGGCAAGTATATGAAGCCATTGCCGGTCTTGTGAAGCCAATGCTCAGCACCAATGAATACGGCTTCTGGGTCATCGACAGAATCACCAAATAGGAAATCGCTCTTTCGAAGAGGCTGAGTAGAGCTGGCGTCCTTCACAAAAGGCGCATCTGTGATTAGCTGGCGAATAGCTCGATGACCACCTTCCCTCACCACTTGGGCAACCTCAGTCGACGTGTCCGAAGCAAACTGAGGGGTAGCTGGAATAGGGGAAGGATCGTTGGAGTTCGAATAATGCTCGCCACGCCGTCCATATATTGCGTGGGACGGGAATGATCCAGAAGGGTACCCCACTGCAAAATAGACAGTTAAACACTGGTTAGTCTCGATTATAAAAGGAAATTGAACTCATCTTACAAATAGCTAAGATAGAGTCATTGCCTTATAAAGGGTGAGACGATTTGGCCACATTGTGCAATCACAAAACAGGGTATGTCGACAACATATCCCTGCCTTATAAAACGCAATGTAGTGTCAAATCGCCCCCTTTAATTTTGAGATATGGTTTTGACCAAGCAAAACATATCTTTGAAGCGTCGATCCTCACCAAGGAGAATCAAGGCTCTTCCCGATTGCCTCGCCAAGGAGAACAACGTGGGGTTTAAAAAAGGGTCAATTTACAAATTTATAAGAAAAAAGGGTTTATTTGCAAAAAGTAGCTCACCAGCATAAGAGGGAGGCGCGCCATCAACCGACATGGCAGGGGAACGACCTCTCGAGGCGCGAGACATGACGGCCTGCAAAATAACTCAAAGGGTTAGATTCAAAAAATAATTTCAGCCCTAATTTTTGCATAAAAACCCCTCAAAATTGCATTTTTACCCCCCTGAAAGATTAGCTCGAGGCATCAAATCACACCCTCAACCCTCACATATAACCCCACAAATGCATGAATTAAATTGAGCATGAAAAAGATCCAAATTGTGGAAGATTTACCTGAAGAAAGGCTCGAGATCCAACGAAGATGAGACCTTTTAGGAAACTTTCACCACGTGCTCGAGGGGTCTGAGAGGAATTCTAAAAAATGATTTTTTGAAGGATCTCTCAGTCAAAGATCAAAAGGAAACCCAGATCTCGGATAAATATCAAAGTTTCGAGGAGAAAAGACGCTCGAGGGAAGAGAAAACTCAAAAAGGAGGAAGAGGGGGGGGCCGGCCCTAGAAGAGAGGAGGAAGAGAAGAAAAAAGAAGCCAAAAAACCCTCTTTTATAGCCTTAAACCAGATCTGGCTGAACCAGACCAGACCAGACTGAACCAGACCAAGCCAAATTGGACCAGACTGAGCCAGAATGAGCCAAATTGAGCCAGAATGAGCCCAATTGAACCAGATTGAACCTGGCTGGACTAGACCAGACCAGAGTGAGCCAGAATAGGCCAGATTGAACCAGATTGAGTTAGATTGGACCAGTTTGGGTCAATTTCGAACCAGTTTGAACCAAATTCGAACCAGAATTCAAATTGGAGCTAAATTAAGCATCGAAACGAATTCAGATCAATCAATGGTTCGATCCCTCACCTAGTTAACCCCTCTCCCACATATTGGGAAGGGTCAGAAAGATTTTGAGCCCAAATACTGCCTTTTTTGAGACATCTTTGGACCGGTTCTGATCATTTGAGCACGGAAATACTCCAATAAGGTATACGAGTATAAACTATTTCCTATTGTTGTTGAGAAGTTCCTGGAGAATATTTTTCTAAAAATATTCTTAAGGATAACTCAATAACACGACGTCGGACAACGTGTCACAAGTGAGGATTCAACACCGACAATCGAGCGTTAGTTGCACGTCGAACCAACCAACACGAGTTAAAGATTGAAAAAATCAGGAATCGACTTCAAAGTTCAAATTCCAACAACGGTCAGACAATAAATGCAGCACCGGAACCCCTACAGGCATTCTACAAAGCACTGAATGGCCCGAAGGATTGAAGGAATACAGAACAAAAGTCATTTCCAGGTCCCGTTACACCGACAAAGGGTAGGGGCAATCATATCCAAAGCATTCCAGACTCTTCTATAAAAGAACGAGGCTGAAAAGCTTTGGAGGGGGTATCTGTAGGCGTATAAAACTGCTTATAGGTCCCTTGACACAGCTCGGCGCGATGATTCGACAAATCGACGAACGTTCAAGCAACGAAACGAACTAAAGAGGCTACAAAGCTAACGAACTGCATGTGAACAACGTTAGTGGTTCGGGGAGTCGACGGGTCTTCCAACAAAGTGGATTTGAACTCAAACACCGACTGAGTTTACTGCCAAATCCGGAATCAAGTCAACAAATCAACAAAACAACCGAACAACGGACAAAACAACCGGAAACAACGGAAAACGACAAAACCAGCGCACCTGGGGGAACTCGGCCCGAACCGAACCACCCTAAGGTGGCTCGGCCCAAGCCGAGCCACCCTAGGGTGGCTCGGGGGCCGAGCAGCCACCTCAGGGTGGCTCGGCATGAGCCGAGCCACCCTCAGGTGGCCCGACTCCCCCCCCT
>NW_017973358.1:16055-21580 GCF_001876935.1 Asparagus officinalis
GCCGAGCCACCTCGGGGTGGCTCGGTGGCCGAGCCACCTTGGGGTGGCTCGGCCATGAGCCGAGCCACCCCAAGGTGGCTAGGCACAGTGTCGGCCACCCCGAGGTGGCCGACAGTGGCCCGAGGTGGCCGACAGTGGCCAGAGGTGGCCGACAATTCCCTTTTTGCAGCCACTGTCCTGAGAGCCTATAAATAGGCCTAGAGATGTTCATTTTCAGGGGTCGAACTTTCAAGAGCCGAAACTCTGCCGGATTGAAGAGTGAACTCGGAGCTTGAAGACCAGAAGACTTGCACCATTCAGATCTGATCCTCGGCGACCATCCACGTCAGAAAAGGCAGGATCTCGAGAGGAAGAAAGAACAGATCTGAGATCTACACGAGACTACACTCCAGATCTAAGCTTGGTCTTAGATCTCGAGATCTGAGCGATTATTCCCTTGGTGGATTAATCCCTCCCGGCTATTATTCCCTTCGTGGAATAATACCCGCATACTCGTGTAGATCCGACCGGATCTAGATCGCGCGGTGGTCCACGGATTAACCCCGGCGCAGGCAAAGAACCCACCAAAGCGAGCGACCGCAAAACAGGAGCTCGTGATTTGTTCACAGAGGAGAGTTGTAATTTTTCTTTATTTTCTTTGATTTAGTTGTAACCGGATCTATAAAAGACCGGATCTTTGTAACCCAAGATGACAATCATATCAATGAAAAAGAAAACAGTTTTCCACGCGAACAATCTGGCGACCACAGTGGGAGCCGACGATCTCGCCAACGAGATCGATGCGTCGCAGCCGCGGATTGCAATCCCGGTCGTGGAGGAGGTCGAGTACGAGTTCGACCAAGCCAAGTTCGAGGAGTACGTGTCCTCGTCCGGCTCTATCTCCCCCCGCAAGTCCAAGAAGTTCTCCTCCGGGAGAAAAGCTCGTTGGTTTGAAGCTGCTCGGGAAGCCCACGAAGCTCTCAACCCAACTGACGCCGAAGTTGCGTCAAATGAAGTTCCACCGACCTCCAATCAGGTCAACCCAACTCCCGCCAACGCCTCTACTGTTCAGGGCGTTGTGACTCTCTCAAAGAGAGCCCGCCAGAGGCGTCGTCAACGCCTTGCGCGGCAATTCGCTAAGGCGATGGAGTCTACGGACGGATTCCGCTACCACGCGGAGTTGAAGAACAGAAGAGGCAAACAGCCTCAACCACCAATGAATGGCGACTCTTCCAAGCCGCCAAAGAAAGAATGGGTCCGCGTCAAACGGAACCGTTCGACACTCGAGGAGCGCATTCGCAAGCGCCGCGCGATGTCAGCGCAGGCACGGGCTCAAGCTCAGGAAGCCCGTAGAAAGCTGCAAAAGGAGGTGGAGAAGAAGCCACCACCAACACGACAAGTCTGGAAGCCTAAGTCTGAAGTGGCGACTCAGGCCAAAAAGCAACCAGTGCAGCCTTCTAAGGAAGGTCAAACTCCGGCGAGTCAACCAAAGTCGCCGTCAATCCCAATAACTTCTCCGGGAGATCATGCAGAGTCATCCCGCAAGAAGAAACCAATTTTGGAGCGCCTCGGTCCAATTCCTGACGTGAGAGGCAAAGCTCCAATTCACGAGCGTTTGGGCCCGATGAAGAAGCCCAGAACGACTCAACATACTGGGGGTCGCCATCACCTCCAGCATGACAAAGACCTCAAGGCAGCTGCGCGCACCAATTTGCGCATTGAAGTCCAAGATCACGCCGAAAATTCACGCCCAAAAAGGCATGTTTTGAGGCGGGTAACCTTTGAAAGCCCAAAGAAGGCAAGTCAACCTCAGATGGAAACATTATCATCTGATAATGATTGTGTTGTACCTGAGAAGGCGTGCCCGCACACGATAGGTTACTCTGACTGTCAAAATGACGAGTTGTACTATCGTGCTGGGGGTACGAATAGAACCAGGAAGAGGAGTCCCCGAGAACGGGAAATTCAATGTCCCTGTTCCAAACTCATTCGGGCGGTATTGTCGGAATGCAATTGCATTAAGGCGGTCCCCGAAAGAGTTTCAGTTTTTGAAAGACTTAATGCGGAAACGCCAAAACCAAGGCCTAGGCGCTTCCAACGAAGAAGAAGGGTGATTGAAGACGGAGAATTTCCGAGGGTCACCACCAACATGACGAGCAAAGGGACATCGGCACGAGAAGATTTCGAGTCGATTCTGAAAGCTTCCCGACCTAGAACCCGTCTGCAGTCCGGAACCATAGAGCGAGCAACTTATGGTAGGATTCGGACAAGACGCCCTTCAGAAGATGAAGAATCTGATGCCGGCTCCGCGGTGGCATCAGATAATACAGTATCCAGCGAGGGACAACCCCGCGAGGCCCTGATGATAAGTGCGGAGCAGATGGCCAAGATGCTTGAAGACGCTTTGGCTAAGCAGAAAGAAAGTTTCAAATTTGAGATGGAGATGGCCATGCAGCAGATGAGAGAAATGCATGACCAACAGATCCAAGCATTGGCGAACCAACAAGGCGAGCAGAATCATCGTAACCCGATTAATGTGGAAGATGAGGATACAAATGCTCGTAACACCAATGATCCTCCCGTCAACGCAGGGGGTGGTAATGAGAATGCTGGCGAAGAAACCGGCGAAAACCTGAAGATCAAGAACCTCGAGAGCAAAATCAACACACTAATTTCCGCTCAAGAGACGAAGAAAACAGGCATTCCTTGCCCATACCCAAGAGAATGGGAATCGATCCCATATCCGGCGAAGTTTAATCTAATTAACTTCACGCCGTTTAATGGGATGGGTTCACCTACCCAGCATTTGATTTACTTCAAATCGCATTTGGGGGTGATCTCTGGTAATGAGCCTCTGATGGTGCGGTCATTCGTCGGCACTCTTCGCGGAGCCGCCTTCGATTGGTATCGCCGCCTCAAGCCAGGCAGCGTAAACAGCTGGGATGACATGGAGACCAAGTTCCTGGCCAACTTCTTCGACGACGACACCGAGATATCTATCGGATCGTTGCTCGATGAGAAGCAGAAGGACGGAGAGTTAGTCGATACCTTCGTCAAAAGATTCCGGAACAAGGCGATGAATTGCCGGGACCCGATCACCGAGGAATTCATCCTCCAGACCTGCCACAACAACCTCGCGTTGGACGTGCTAGAAGCAATGGGGACAGCACCATCCAATACATGGAAGGACTTGAAAGTCCGGGGAGAGCAAGCTGAGCGATTCCTCAAGAGGAAGAAGGCGGAAAGAGGCCAACCGGCGACGAGTGTTCCAAAGCAAAACTTCGTCCCACGGGGGAAAGGTAAGGCACAAGCTAATGCAGTTGATGCTAATCAAACCTTTCAATTGCAACCACAGCAACAGCAGCCACAGCAACAAGCACCCCAACAATCTCGAGGACAATGGCAACAACGGCCTCAGAAGCAGAAATCTGCGGAGCCGAGGTTTCCTAAAGTGTACTCCTTCAAGGATGATGAAGTTCCCGGCATCTTCAAATACCTGTTGGAGAACAACAAGATCCAGTTGCCGGCGATCGTGGATCAAGAAGGGGCCAGCAAAGTGACGGATCCAAAGTACTGCGCGTACCACAGAGCGGTCCACCACCCTACGAGATCATGCTACCACCTCAAGGACAAGATCCAGGCGTTAATCGACGTAGGAGTCATAACCCCGAAACCAGCCAAGAATGTGGGGGCCAACGCAGTGTCAATCAGTTTTGGGTCGGTGCCTACAACTTGGTTCGAGCCAAAACGCGTCACCAAAGTCGGGATGAAGACGGTGAATGACGATCCGCACGGACAGCGCCAAAAGGGACTTGTGCCGCACACAACCCCAAATGGCGAAATCCTTTGGGTTCATCCAGATCTGATTGGAGATGAACAATGGGCCGGTTCGTCATCCGGGAGGAAGTCTAAAGGAAAAGGGAAGTCTTGTTATGGAGTCTCTGCTATCCCAGGGGAAGATGACGAAAGAATCTCCACTTTCCTGCTCTCTGAAGAAGAACAAGAAGCTTTTGCGACACGGAGCGGAAATGAATACCACTACAATTATCCGCCACCTAGTGAGCAGGGGGTGAACAAGCGGGGACCAGCCAAAACTCTCACGGAGATGGGAGTGATTGCAAGTCCCACACCGGGTAAAGAAGCTCTACGACAACCGGTGAATAAACCAAAAGAGAAGAATCCCCAAGAGGTACAGAATCCGAAGCAGTCTCGTTTCAGTCGTCCAATTGGAAGAGACAAACCGGAAAGCTCGAAGACTCCGCATAGCTTCGACATTATGGCGCAATTAGCCAACATTCCTGCACGGATAACGCTGTATGAGTTGCTGCGATTATCCAAAGAAACCAGGGAGGCCCTACAAGAAGCTTTGGCCAATGCAGAGGTATTTCTGACTCAAGTCAAGCCGATACCTGAACAGCCAGAACCGCTGAGTCAACAGTGCAACATAGCGACGAAGAACCTTCCCTGCATTACTTTCACCAAAGAAGATATGCAGACGAAGAATTCGAACCACGATCGGCCGTTATATTTCGTCGGATACATTGGCTCCAGCCAAGTCAACCGAATCCAAGTGGATCCGGGTTCTGCTGTGAGTATTATGCCGCTTCGATTGATGCATTTCCTCGGCATCCCAGTAAGCAAGTTGGCGTCCACAGGCACTGTTATTTATGGATTCAACACTAGTGGGTCAAGACCCTTGGGTAAGATCCGGGTGAAGTGCCAGATGGGAGATCTGAAGACAGAAGTCACGTGTTATGTGATCGATGCGGAGACTTCGTACAACTTACTATTGGGTCGGCCTTGGATCCATAGTAATGTGATAATTCCCTCTACTCTCCATCAGTGTTTGAAGTATGTCGACACTGACAATGAGGTTAGGACGGTGGTCGCGGATAAGCAACCATTCAAGGGGTATGAGAATTATTTCACCGATTCTCTCCTTTATGGTAACGAATCCGATACTGAACCATCGGCCCAGGGCACAGACAGCGGAGAAGAAGCTGATTCTGAAGCCGGATTCGATTACAATGGCGGTTTTGTTTTAAATGACATTGTACCCTTTGTAATCAATCTTGACGATGAACAATCGTCAGATGCAGATTGTAACTGGCAACTTGCCGATATTGCAATAAAAGATGATTTAGAGTACTCCTTGTCTCTTGATGATGTGATAAAAGAGCTGTACGACAATCCTGAGTTGTATATGCCGATCCGATCGTCCTATGTAATGAAGGAACGCCTCCAGCATTCTTTCGGAACAACCATGGTCATCCCGAACAAAGTAATAGGCGCTAAAGAAATGATTTACGGTAAAGGAAAAAGCTCTTCGTTACCAGATCATTTCCTAAGTGAAGACGAAGATGATGACAAACCTGGTCGACATCTATCCAAGTATAGTCCAGAAGCGCGCAAGCTCATGGAAAAGCAGGGGTACGATTTCACACTCGGAGAAGGTTTATAATTCGATCGAGGTCCTTGTAATCCAGCCAAAGCAGTATATGTACCAAAAGGGAAACCTGAGGATTATTATAAATATGGGCGAGGCT
>NW_017973359.1:0-21574 GCF_001876935.1 Asparagus officinalis
GCCCGATGGTTCATTAGTTCGTGTTGAGCCGTGTTAAGGGACCTATAAGCAATTTTATATGCCTACAACTGTCCTGATCAGATCTTTAGGAGGTGTGTTCCCACTAAAGAAACTAGGAGTGTTCTATCCTTTTATCATGAGCAAGTATGTTGGGGCCACTTTGGCCTAAGAAAAACAGCTGAAAAAATTCTCCAATCTGGGCTATACTGGCCCACTCTTTTCAAGGATTCATATGAGTTTTGCAAAACTTGTAACCGTTGTCAGCTTTTAGAGAAGGTCACTAGGAGAAATATGATGCCTTTACAACCCATCTTATCTATTGAACTTTTTGATCTATGGGGTATCGATTTCACGGGACTATTTCCAAATTCCTTTGGAAATGTGTACATTCTAGTAGCCGTTGAATACATGTCAAAATGGGTTGAGGCGGTAGCTTGCAAAACTAATGACAATAAGGTCGTTGTCAAGTTTTTGAAAGAGAACATTTTTGCACGGTTTGGAGTACCCCGAGCGATCATCAGTGACAACGGTACACATTTCTGTAACCGTTCTTTTGAGGCTTTGATGAGGAAATATTCAATCACACACAAATTGTCAACTCCTTATCACCCCCAAACCAGTGGACAAGTAGAGGTCACAAAACAGGCAGATCAAACAAATCATAGAAAAAACAGTTAATCATAACAGAAAAGATTGGTCTGTAAAATTATGTGATGCTCTGTGGACATATAGAATAGCTTTCAAGGCTAATTTGGAGATATCACCATATAGACTAGTGTTTGGGAAAGCTTGTCACCTACCAGTAGAGTTGGAGCATCGAGCAATGTGGGCGATAAAACAGTTAAATTTTGATTCAGACTCGGCAGGTAAGAACAGATTGCTCCAAATAAATGAGTTGAAAGAAATTAGAAATGATGCATGCATAAACTCAAAAATTTACAAAGAGAAAATCAAGATTTTTCATGACAAATCAATTTTAGGAAAAATTTTCTCTCCATGACAAAAAGTTTTATTGTACAATTCAAAATTACATCTTTTTCCTAGAAAATTAAGATCAAGATGGACAGGTCCATTTTTTATCAAACAAGTTTTTCCACATGGGGCTGTCGAGATAGAAAATCCTAAAAATGATAACATTTTTAAAATAAATGATCAACGTCTGAAACCATTTTTAGAATTTTCTATGCTCGGAGAGGAAGAGGTGTTGGTTCTTCATGAACCTCATTATCTATAAAAAATAATAATAAATATAAAAAAATAATAAATAAAAAAATAAAATAAAATAAAATGAAAAAAATAATTATAATTTTTTTCTCTTATTTGATTTCTTCACCCTCATACTAACAGTAATTGCAGATCCTTATCATCATTGTCGACCGAACAAATGTAAGTTCTTCAAGTCTTATCTGCTTTACTTTGGGCATCAGCGAATTTGCATTGAGGACAATACAAAATTTAGGTGTGGGGGTGGGAATTAGTTATTTTTTCTCTTTATTTTACCTTTTTAGTTGCATTTTTGTCATTTTTTTTCCTTTTTCTAAAAAAAAATTATAAAAATATTGTCACTTGCCAAATTAATAGAGTTAAGTAATAATTGATCTAATTGATAGATTTTAAATTTTCTAATTCCTAGTTAGTGACACACTCAAGTTCACCTTTTATGATAACTCCAAATAAAATTCGTAAGAAATAATTTTTCAAGTAGTATACTTTACTTAAGTCTTACCTTAGATTTTTAATTAAAAATAATAAAATTTTTGCATGCGCACTTAGAGTTAAAAATATTTTTTTAAGTTATCTTGATTTACACATTTTTTTCAGACTATATATATACTTACACACATATATATATTTAAAAAAACTAACCTTATAAAAGAAGAGTGTAAAAAATGGGCACAAAAAAAAAGAAAAAAAACTCTTAGATTCAAGGTGATTCTATCTTATAAAGCCTAAGTTGACTGAGTAATTAAGCCCAAGGAATATTTTTAAACTTAATGACCTAAGCCCAATTGGGTTGGGATTCATTGGCCCAAAACTCGTTAAATTGTCACTTAGAAAACCTGTTAAAATAGAAAACAAACACCAAGAATTAAAGAGTGAAGAAAAAAAATTATATACATATAACACTAACCATTTTTTTTATATATTGTTGTTTTGTATATATGGTTTTGAAAAACAATTTTTGATCAAGAGACTTGAAAGCTATTTAAAACAAAGAGTTAGCATGTTCTTTTCAAAACTTTTGAATTAAATCTCTAAGATTTGACTTGGTTTGTATTGCTATAATAAAAAAGATTTTCTAAGAGATTTACATTGGAGTTATATATAAAAACATTTTCTTGATTATTAACTAGCTTCAATTAGATTGTCTAAATATATCAAGGAAAATTAGTTATTTACTGACTTATTTAACTTGGCAAGTTGACTGAATTTTGTGGGTATATTCACTGCAAACCCTCACGAGACTACAACTCGTCCACTAGGGTAACCTAGGGGTTTAAAGGCTTTTGTATGCGCTAAATACAACCGCGATTCCTGCGAAAGTGAGTTAGGATTTTCTTTTTATTTTCTTTGCTAGAGGACTAGCAAGAGTTTAGGTGTGGGGGTATTTAATAATCACATTTTATTATAGTTTTATACCCGTATTATCTATTTTATTTGAATAAATATACCACTAATAATTGTTTTTATCTTTAAATTACAGGTTAATGAAGAATAAATCTCAAAACTCTCATCTCTCAACAAAAACCACTTGAAGAAATGAAGAAATGAAGCAAAGCCCAATGGAGAATTAAGAATTGTCAAATTATCCAAAAGCCCAAAGCTAAAAAGAAGAAGAAATAACGAAGCCCAAAAGCCCAAGTCCAAGAACAAGAGAAAAGCGCGGATTAGCAACAAGAGAGGACTGGGTATCGATGCCAGCATCGATACCCGTATCGATGTCAGCATCAATACCCGTATCGATACTGGTATCAATACCCCTATCGATGCTGGTATCGATACTAACGTACAGTTTGTTACGAATCAAAGGCTAAAATTTATTATTTTTGGATAAGATTTCAATCCAATGACTCTCATTCACTAATGTTTACAATAAATAGGGGTAGAGAGTGAGGGGTTAGGGGTGTGAAAAATTTTGTAACTATATTTGGAGAGGAGGGCTACTATTAATTGAGAAGGCCTTCCAAAAATTATAACTTTTATTGCAATTAATAATAATAATTTTTCTCCACTTTAAATTTGTTTTTTTCTCCTCTTTGTTGAATGATGAGGATGGAGATGAAGAGCAATTTGAAGGTTTGCATTTCTTTTATTTTCCTTTTTTATTTCTTTTTAGTAATTTCTTTATTATTTCTTTTTAGTTAGATTTAAATTCATGCTTGTAGTGTAGATTTATTTTCTTGTCTTTTTATTTCTTTTTGTACTTTAATTTGTAGTGTAGATTTATTTTCTTGTATTTAATTTTTATAATATATTTTTTAGTTTAGATTTTAATTCTTTGTAGTTAGATTTATTTCTTGTTCATAGTTTAGTTTTTTCTTTTCTTTTTATTTTTATAATTAGTTCTTTTTCTTCTTGCTTTTATTTCTTAAGATGTGAAATTAATTCTTGTAGGAATTTTAGAATTGTATGATGCTAGTCTAATTTCTTTTATATTATGCAAATTATTCTCTTACACTTAAAATAATCATGTTTAGGATAATCAACTAGAGAACTATTCGGTAGAAGAAGAATTTGATAATCTATTCTTATCTTAAATGGTTTGGTAGGTTATGCTTATAAATTCTAGGATTACTATCTTGTTGTTATTCTTATCATGAATAGTAATTTTAACTGAGATGATAATTTGATAGGTTATACTTTCCTTAAATGGTTTGATACTCTATGCTTAATAAATCTAAGTTGAAATATGTTAAAAATTCCAATCCCACGTGCTTTCTTCATTCACCTGCACATCTCGACTCACAACAACCTTCTTTTCAATTGGATTTTATGATAATCATATTTTATTACAATTTTATACCCTCATTATCTATTTTATATGAATAAATATACCATTAATAATTGTTGTTAGATTAGTTTGCACGTAAATGAATGGAAATATAAATAAATATTATTAAATGTAAAAACCTCTCAAAATCTCTCTTCTCTATTTTTGTAGCATTTTAGAAGAACATTTAAGCAAAAGGTCAATAGAACCGGACTGCTGGACTTGGTTGTAGAGGCTTGGAATTTCAAAATCAAACGTGGATGCAAATAGTTGGAATGAAGTGGACTTTTATGCAAAGATTACAAGGCCAGACTTGTTTTGCTGCATAACTTGCTTTGGATTTGTTTGGGCCGGACTTGTTTTGGAATTGGAAATTATTGAGTGGGCCGGATTTGTTTTGGAATTGAAAATCATGTGAATAGGCCTTTGATGGAGAAAATAAAATGAATGAAAACCGGACTTGGGCTTTTAATTGCTGCAGATTTTGAATGGGCTGGATTTGTTTCTTGTTGGAGATTTGGAGTTGAAATTCAACATAATAATGACCGGACTTCTGGCTGCTGATTTCTATGAATTGGGCCTGTTTGATCAAATAGAAACCGGACTTGTGGGCTGCATTGGACCGACCTTGGACTGCTGCAGAGTTAATTTTGAAAATCAAACTTCATAGACTCAAATGGACTGTGCTGCACATTTTAAAAATCAAATGACATGAATGGGCCGGACCATCGATGCCCGCATCGATACCCCTATCGATGCGGGTATCGATACGGACGTCCAGGCAGTTACAATCCAATGGCTGATTTTTGTTGGTTTTGGATAAGATTTGAATCCAATGGCTCTCATTCACTGATGTTTACTATAAATAGGGGTAGAGAGTGAGGGGTTAGAGGTGTGAAAATTTTGTAAACTCCTTTTGGAGAGGAGGGCTACTCTTAATTGAGAAGGCCTTCCAAAAATTGTAACTTTAGTTGCAATTAATAAAAATAATTTTTTCCTCTTTAAATTTGTTCTTTCTCCTCTTTGTTAAATGATGAGGATGGAGAAGAAGAGCAAATTAAAGGTTTGCATTTCTTTTCTCTTTTATTTATTTTTAGTAATTTCTTTATTATTGCTTATTAGTTAGATTTAAATTCATGCTTGTAGTGTAGATTTATTTTCTTGTATTTTTTTATTTCTTTTTGCACTTTAATTTGTAGAGTAGATTTATTTTTCTTGTATTTAATTTCCACAATTTATTTTGTAGTTTAGATTTTTATTTTCTTTGTAATTAGATTTATTTCTTGGTCATAGTTTAGATTTTTATATTCTTTTTAATTTTGTAATTAGTCTTCTTTTTCTTGTTTTTATTTCTTAAAGATGTGAATTTAATTCTTGTAGGAAGTTTAGAATTATATGAAACTAGTCTAATTTCCTTTATATTGTATGGATTATTCTCTTGCACTTAAAATATTCTTGTTTAGGATAATCAACTAGAGAACTAATCGGTAGAAGAAGAATTTGATAATCTATGCTTATCTTAAATGGTTTGATAGGTTATGCTTATGAATTCTAGGATTATTATCATGTTGTTGTTCTTATCATGAATAGTAATTTTAGCTTAGATGATAATTTGATAGGTTACACTTTCCTTAAATGGTTTGATAATCTATGCTTAATAAATCTAAGTTGAAATATGATAAAAAGAGAATAGTTTATATTTTGTAATTGAAATTGGTTAGTGGATTATATTCTAGATTTCTTACTTCTTTTGAATCCTCCATATTGACTTTCTCAAATTTTCTTTTCATTCTTGGTTTTATTTCTTGATTTTATTCATTCATCTTTCTTGCCTTGTGATTTCATTTATTCTTTAATTCTTCCTTCTCTCCTCTAAAATTCAATTTATTATCTTTTGCAAATATTCACAACAATCACTCATCACATTCACACTTATTCTTTGTTCCTAATTGTCATGCACAAAATATAAGAACCAAGTTTAATAATCTCTTAAAATCACCTTCTTCGTGGGATCGATATCTTTTTATACTATAACTTGATAAATTGTGCACTTGCAATTTTGGTACATAATTATGTCGCATCAAGTTTTTGGCGCCGTTGCCGGGGAAGGTGCTAAAATAGGATTTTATTAACTTGATTCTTTAACTTGTGTATTTTTCTTGTGAAGGAACCGCTTGGAGCTTGAAAATCTTGGATTGAAGATCAAGAATTTGGAGCATTACTTTCGGGTAAGTCCTCTTTCTAGTTTTTAATTCCACCCTCTTTAGCTAGTTTCACAATTAGAGACAATTAGGATTTTTTTAAAAAAAAAGATTTTATTTTTGTTAACCATAATAAAATTCATCTTTCACTTGGACATTAACTAACAAGATAATAATTTCAAACATGAATCATCTTCTCACATTTGATAGTTGTTGACCATAATTAAAAAAAAATATAAAGATTTTCTTTTTATCATCCTTTTTAGTCGCTTTTAATTTCTAGGGTTGCATTTCATATAGTGTAGGAATTCACCCAAGTAATTATTGCACTTGATTTGGCACACACTTAAAACATTCTTAAGGGCAAAATCCCAATCAAGATAAGGTAAGGGATTTCATCACCCTTTCCTTAGCCCACAAATCACTAATTCCTCACTTCACAAACCCAAGCCTTCTAAAACTCATTAGACGTTGGCACCTAAGGATTCGAGCTCAATAAGGAACAAGAAATCCTTAAGTGAACGGTTTAAGTTTTCTCAGAATAGTTGGTGTCTAAGGCAAGGTTTAGGGGTTGCGTAAAGCGCTCCGCAAGGAAAGAGGTACTTAATTGATCTTTGATCACCCTCTAGTACTATCCTTACCTGGCTAACTACCTGGGTAAAACTTTGATCTTTTCACTGTAGGAATTTTTGGTTAGGAGCTGGTCTAATCTTCTCATATAAAAAAACTAATTTTCTTTCTTTCTTTCCTTTAAAAAAAACTAATTTTCTTTCTTTCCTTTTAAAAAAAAATTGTTTTGGTGTATGCAAATTTGGGTTCGGGATAATTTTTATCGTTTAATCCGTGTTGAACCAATCCAAGAAATGGTAAATCAACCAGTTCTTCAGGATATGTGTTACCCCACCAGAAATGTAATTCCATCTTGCATAAGACTCCCCAAAGTAAATAGAGCAAATTTCGAGCTTAGACCGCATTTTATAAACATGCTTCTCAAATTCCTAGGTAATGAAACAGAAGATGCATATATATTTATCTCAGAATTTGAGGAAGTATGTATTATGATTAAAATGAGGGAATTAACTGAAGATGCGATTAAGCTTAGATTTATTCCATTTGCCCTTAAGGACAAAGCTAAAAAATGGCTGTACAGCTTACCGATAAATTCCATCTCAACTTGGAAGGAATTTGTCACCGTTTTTCTCAAGAAATTTTTCCATATTCACGTTTTTCTCAAGAAATTTTTCCCTATTCACAAAACGGTAAAGCTTAGGAACAGCATTCAGAATTTCAAAATTGTCCCGGGAGAGCCATTCTGGAAATACTTTGACCGATTTAAAGATCTTTTAATCCAATGTCCTCATCATGGTCTAGAAAAATAGCGATTGTGCCAAGTCATATATGAAGGATTGGACTATTCTTCAAAAACATCTTTAGAATCGATGTGTCAGGGAGATTTTATGAGAAAAAACGCCGATGAAGCTTGGGAATTCCTAGAGAGTTTATCCGAGAAAACAATGCAGTGGGAAAACTATGATGACAGGGTTTCATTTGTTTCCCAATCTAAGTCTAGTGGTTTTTTTCTTGGAGTCAAACATTGCGTCTGAAGCAAAGATGGCGACGATTATGCGGAGGTTAGAAGCCTTAGAAGTTAAGGAATGAGCTCCGGCTCAAATCAATCACATTTCTGCCCCGGGATGTCATAACTGTGAGTCTCCTACCCACGTTTCGGAGGAATGTCCTCTTCTAGGAAACAACCACGCTTTAAAACAGATGAACGCTGCATTTCAGCATCCTAGAAATGATCCATTTTCTCCAACCTACAACCTACAATCTAGGCTGGAGAAATCATCCCAATTTTGCTTGGAACCAAGGAAATTCTCATGGAAACCAAAACTTCATTCCCGCGTCGAACCATCAATTCCCTAGGGGAAACACTGTCCCGTTCAATGCACCAAACAATTTCCAACAGGCTAAACCACCTTTTCCAAACCAACATCCTCATCCTCACCAGCCTACAAATCTTTCAAATTCCGATCATGACAAACGTTTGAGTGTCTTAGAAAAGGGTTTAGAAGCTATGATCAAAGCTTCTACACAAACTACCAACATGTTGACCCAATCATCAACCATTCTAAATTCCTTCATACAAACAACCGGCCAAGTGCTCAACTCGAACACTCAAGCTAAAAACCCAACTTGGGCAACTAGCCGCTACCGTAAGTGAGAGAGAAAAAGGAAAATTCCCAAGTCAACCTGTTGCAAACCCTAAAGACACCGGATCCAGTTCCAACAATCCAGCTCAACTGAATGCAATTCACACTCTGATATCAGGAAAACAAATAGACAATCAGGTTAGAATGCTACCGGATAAAACCCTTCTCCCATTCAAAACACTCCTTCCGATGAAGCAATTCCTTCCGATGACCAAAACGCTGAACTTCAAATTGAGCCTGATCTAGATAGGTATAGGCCCGTTGCCCCCTTTCCAGATAGACTCAAACCTAGGAAAAAATCCCCGCAGGTTGAGAAAATCCTAGAAACGTTTAAACAGGTCAAGATCAACATCCCTCTCCTAGATGCAATCGAACAAATTCCTTCTTATGCAAAGTTCTTGAAGGACTTATGCACTAAGAAAAGAACCACCAATGTTCCCAAGAAAGTCTTCTTAGCTGCCAACCTCAGTGAAATCTTTTCGAAACCCATGCCGTTGAAATACAAGGACCCTGGTTGTCCCACAATTCCATGCGTCATAGGTAACACTCACATTGATAAGGCACTTCTAGACTTAGGAGCCAGCGTCAACCTCCTTCCTTATTCGGTCTATCAACAGCTAGGTGTAGGAGAATTTAAACCTACAAGATGCACTCTACAATTAGCTGATAGATCTGTAAAAATTCCCAAAGGAGAGGTAGAGGATGTTCTGATCAAAGTTGGAGAGTTCATTTTCCCTGTTGATTTTATTATCTTGGAAACGCAGCCCGTCTCCAATCTCAAAAGTCAAATTCTCGTCATTCTAGGAAGACCGTTCTTAGCCACCTCAAATGCTTTGAAAAACTTTAGAACCGGTCAGATGAAACTATCTTTTGGAAATATGACTGTTGACCTCAATATCTTCAACTTAGGCAGACAGCCTAGTGATCCATCTGATGAACCCATGGAAGTGAATTTCATTCAAGGAATATCAAGTGAACAACAAGAGGGAGAGTGTGAGTCTGATACGAATGCATCTGATTTAATAATTGAGGAAATTTCTGATGACGAACTAGAGATGGAACCGCTGGTCAATCATGTTTTTGTTGTTGGCTGGAAACGAGAACCTTTAGAGATAGAACCCTGAGTCCAGCTTCGCCCATCTGTGGAGGAACCCCCTAAGTTAGAGCTCAAACCTCTACCCGAGAATCTAGAGTATGCCTACTTAGGGGAGAACGAGTCCTTACCAGTTATCATTTTTTCTGAGTTGACTACCGGTCAAAAGGAAGCTCTCTTAGCTGTTTTAAGAGAGAATAGGGAAGCCATTGGATGGACCATGACTGATATCAAAGGGATTAGTCCAACCATTATTCAACACCGAATCCATTTGATAGATGATGTCAAACCTAGTAGAGATGCTCAACGTAGGTTAAACCTAGTGATGAAAGAAGCCGTTAGGAAAGACATTCTGAAATATCTCGATCATGGGATTATTTATCCCATTTCTGATAATTCATGGGTGAGTCCAGTCCAAGTTGTTCCAAAGAAATCTGGGATCACCGTGATCCAAAATGAGGTTAATGAGCTGATTCCCACTCGGATCCAAACTGGATGGCAAGTCTGTATTGACTACCGAAAGCTCAACTTAGCCACTCGGAAAGATCACTTCCCTCTTTCTTTCATTGACCAAATGTTAGAGCGTTTAGCAGGACACGAGTTCTATTGTTTCCTAGATGGATATTCAGGTTACAATCAAATCCCTATCGCTCCCGAAGATCAAGAGAAAACCACCTTCACTTGCCCGTATGGAACATTCGCATACCGACGCATGCCTTTTGGCCTGTGCAACGCACCGGCCACATTCCAACGTTGCATGATCAGTATTTTTTCCGACATGGTAGAGCGATTTCTCGAAATTTTCATGGATGACTTTTCCATTTTTGGTGACACATTTTCCCAATGTTTGCATCATCTTAAACTGGTCCTAGAACGGTGTAGGGAGAAAAATCTGACTCTCAATTGGGAGAAATGTCATTTCATGGTCAAACAAGGCATTGTCTTAGGACATGTAGTTTCGAATAGGGGAATCGAAGTGGACAAAGCTAAGGTAGATCTCATTTCCAATCTCCCTCCTCCCAAAACAGTCAAAGATGTCAGATCGTTTCTTGGTCATTACATCATTTGTCTTCTCCCCCGACTGCCTCAAAGCTTTCGAATATCTGAAAAAGGAGCTAACCACAGCTCCTATCATTCATGCACCGGACTGGACCTTACCATTTGAACTGATGTGTGATGCATCTGATTCTGCAATCGGTGCTGTTTTAGGACAACGGTTTGATGGAAAACCGCATGTGATCTACTACGCCAGTAGGACTCTGAATGATGCCTAGCAAAACTACTCTGTCACAGAGAAAGAGTTTTTAGCTATAGTCTTTGTCTTAGAAAAATTCAGGTCCTACCTCATCGGTTCCTTAACAAAAGTTTTCACTGATCATGCCGCACTAAAGTATCTTTTGACCAAAAAGGATGCTAAAGCACGGATCATTAGATGGATTCTCCTTCTTCAAGAGTTTGACATTCAAATTCTTGACAGAAGGGGAACAGAGAACCCCGTAGCAGATCACCTCTCTCGACTCCCAAATGCACCAACATCAACCGTTCCAATCAATGAACATTTTCCAGATGAACAACTCCTAGAAATCCAATCTGTTCCCTGGTTCGCCGATATTGTGAACTACATAGTCATGAACCAGATCCCTTCTCATTGGTCCAAACAGGATAGATCCCGTTTTCTCTCCCAAGTAAAATACTTTTACTGGGATGATCCATATCTGTTCAAATAATGTCCTGACCAGATCTTTAGGAGGTGTGTTCCCACGGAAGAAACTAGGAGTGTTCTATCATTTTGTCATGAACAAGCATGTGGGGGCCACTTTGGCCCGAGAAAAACAGCTGAAAAAGTTCTCCAGTCTGGGCTATATTGGCCCACTCTCTTCAAGGATTCATACGAATTTTGCAAAACCTGTAACCGCTATCAGCTTTTAGGAAAAGTCACTAGAAGAAATATGATGCCCCTACAACCCATCTTATCCGTTGAACTTTTTGATCTATGGGGTATCGATTTCATGGGACCATTTCCAAATTCTTTTGGAAATGTGTACATTCTAGTAGCCGTTGAATACATGTCAAAATGGGTTGAGGCGGTAGCTTGCAAAACTAATGACAACAAGGTCGTTGTCAAGTTTTTAAAAGAGAACATTTTTGCCCGGTTTGGAGTACCTCGAGCGATCATCAGTGATAACGGTACACATTTCTGTAACCGTTCTTTCGAGGCTTTGATGAGGAAATATTCAATCACACACAAATTATCAACTCCTTATCACCCTCAAATCAGTGGACAAGTAGAAGTCACAAACAGGCAGATCAAACAAATCTTAGAAAAAACAGTTAATCATAACAGAAAAGATTGGTCTGTAAAATTATGTGATGCTCTGTAGGCGTATAGAACAGCTTTTAAGGCCAATTTGGGGATGTCACCATACAGATTAGTGTTTGGGAAAGCTTGCCACCTACCAGTAGAATTGGAACATCGAGCAATGTGGGCAATAAAACAGTTAAATTTTGACTCAGACTTGGCAGGTAAAAACAGATTGCTCCAAATAAATGAGTTGGAAGAAATTAGAAATGATGCATACATAAACTAAAAAATTTACAAAGAGAAAACAAAAATTTTTCATGACAAATTAATTTTGCGGAAAAATTTCTCTCCAGGACAGAAAGTTTTATTGTACAATTCGAAATTGTATCTTTTTTCGGGAAAATTGAGATCAAGATGGACTGGTCTATTTTTTGTTAAACAAGTTTTTTCACATGGAGCTGTCGAGATAGAAAATCCTAAAAATGATAATATTTTTAAAATAAATGGTCAACGTCTGAAACCATTTTTAGAATTTTCTACGCTCGGAGAGGAAGAGGTGTTGGTTCTTCATGAACCTCATTATCTATAAAAAAAACATAACAAAAATTTGAATAAGTAACAAAAAAAATTACTTACAATTTTCTCTTATTTGATTTCTTCATCCTCATACTAACAGTAATTGCAGATCCTTATCATCATTGTCAACCGAACAACTGTAAGTTCTTCAATTTTATCTGCTTTACTTTGTGCTTCAGTGAATTTGCATTGAGGACAATGCAAAAATTTAGGTGTGGGGGTGAGAAATACATATTTTCCTCTTTATTTTACCTTTTTAGTTATATTTTTCTTTCCTTTTGTTAAAAAAAATTATAAAAATAATATTGTCACTTGCCAAATTAATAGAGTTAAAGTAATAATTGATCAAATTGATAGATTTTAAATTTTCTAATTCTTAGTTAGTGACATATTCAAGTTCACCTTTTATGATAACTCCAAATAAAATTCTTAAGAAATGATTTTTCAACTAGTATACTTTACTTAAGTCTTACCTTAGATTTTAATTAAAAATAATGAAATTTTTGCATGCTTAACTTAGAGTTGAAAATATTTTTTTCAAGTTACCTTGATTTACACATTTTTTTCAGATTATATATACTTACACATATATATATTAAAAAAAACTAACCTTATAAAGAAGAGTGCGAAAAATGGGCACCACTACAAAAAAAAAACTCTTAAATTTAAGGTGATTCTATCTTATAAAGCCTAAGTTGACTGAGCAATTAAGCCCAATGAGTATCTCTATACTTAATGACCTAAGCCCAATTGGGTTGGGATTCATTGGCCCAAAACTCGTTAAATGGTCACTTAGAAAGCCCGTTAAAATAGAAAACAATCACCAAGAATTAGAGAGTGGAAAAAATATACATATATATAACACTAACAATTGTTTTTATATATTGTTGTTTTGTATATATGGTCTTGAAAAATAATTTTTGATCAAGAGACTTGAAAGTTATTTAAAACAAAGAGTTGGCATGTTCTTTTCAAAACTTTTTAATTAAATTTCTAAGATTTGACTTGGTTTTGTATTGCTATAATGAAAAAGATTTTCTAGGGGATTTACATTGGAGTTATATATAAAAACGTTTTCTTGATTATTAACTAGCTTCAATTAGAATGTTTAAATATATCAAGGAAAATCTGTTATTTACTGACTTATTTAACTTGGCAAGTTGACCGAATTTTGTGGGTATATTCACTGCAAACCCTCACGAGACTACAACTCGTCCACTAGGGTAACCTAGGGGTTTAAAGGCTTGTTGTATGCGCTAAATACAACCGCGATTCCTGCGAAAGTGAGTTAGGATTTTCTTTTTATTTTCTTTGCTAGAGGACTAGCAAAAGTTTAGGTGTGGGGGTATTTGATAATCACATTTTATTATAATTTTATACCCTCATTATCTATTTTATATGAATAAATATACCACTAATAATTGCTTTTATCTGTTAATTGCAGGTTAATGATGAATAAATCTCAAACTCCAATATCTCAACAAAAACCCCTTGATTTAATGAAGAAATGAAGCCCATGAAGCCAAAGGAATTCTTTCAAATATTTAATGAAGAAATAATTCAAAGCCCAATGGAAAATCAAGAGAAAATGCCAAGCCCAAAAGTCCAAGCCAAAGCCCAAGACACAAGCCCAAAAGCAAAATACAAGAGTTCTGCGGACAGCAACAGGAGAAGAGCAGGCATCGATGCCTGCATCGATGGAGGCATCGATGCCCGCATCGATGGAGGCATCGATGCCCGCATCGATGCTATCGTCATTCTGTTACGAATCTAATGCTGAAATTCATGGTTTTTGGATAAGATTTCGATCCAAGGGCTCTCATTCACTGATGTTTACTATAAATAGGGGTAGAGAGTGAGGGGTTAGAGGTGTGAAAATTTTGTAAACTCCTTTTGGAGAGGAGGGCTACTCTTAATTGAGAAGGCCTTCCAAAAATTATAACTTTAGTTGCAATTAATAAAAATAATTTTTTCACCACTTTAAATATTTCTTCTCTTTGTTGGATGATGAAGATGGAGATGAAGAATTATTTAGAGGTTTGCATTTTCTTTCCTTTTTCTCTTTTATTTCCTTTTTATTGCTTATTAGTGTAGATTTATTTCTATGCTTGTAGTTTAGATTTTATTTTCTTGTTAAATAGCCAAGAGGCTAGAACCCTCTTGCCTTAGATTTATTTCATGCTTATAGAATAGATTTAATTTCTTGCATTTAATTCTTGCAATTTTATTTTGTAGTTTAGATTTTGCACTTTATTTTGTAGTTAGATTTTAATTTCTTATACTATTCACCTTGAGGCTAGAACCCTCTTGGGTTTAGTTTTTCTTTTTGTTTATTTTTATTTTGTTTGATTCGCCTTTAGGCTAGAACCCTCTAGGGAATCACCCTTTTCTAAGAAGTGGGTTCAATTGTAGATTACCCATATCTATAATTGAATCCACCATCTTTAATTTCTTGCATTTTCTTTTATTCTTGAATTTTATTTTCTTTATTCTTGATTTTTATTTTCCTTTTCCTTCTTGCCTTATTGATCATATTCATTCTTTGTCACATCCACTCTCACTTATATCTCGTGCCGATTTACACACTATCACTTCCACTCTCTCTATCTCTCCACAATCACATTCACTTATCACTCCTACTTGTCACACACACAACATAAGAACCGATTTTATATTTTCTCCTACAAAACACCTTCCTCGTGGGATCGATATCTTAAATACTATAACTTGACACGGTTGTGCACTTGCAACCTTTTTGGTACATGTTTATGCCGCATCAAGTTTTTGGCGCCGTTGCCGGGGAAGGTGCTTAAGTAGGTTTTAATTATTTTGGTTCTTTAACTTGTGTGTTTTTTGTGAAGGAAACGCTTGGAGCTTGAAGATCGCGGATTGGAGAGCTAGGATTTGAAGATTTGCTTTCGGGTAAGTCCTCTTTCTAGTTTTTAATTACACCCTTTAGCTACTTCTTCACAATTAGAGACAATTAGGACTTAAAAAAAAGAAAGAATTTTATTTTTTTGACCATAATAAAATTCATCCTCCACTTTGACATTTACTAACAAGATAATAAATTCAAACAAATCCCCCCTTCTCATTTGTTTGATTGTTAACCCTAATTAAAAAAAAAAGAAAAATATTTTTTTTTCCCATCCTTTTTAGTTGCTTTTAATTCATAGGGTTGCATTTCATATAGTGTAGGAATTCACCAAGTGATTTGAGCATCTTGATTTGACACACACTTAAAAATATTTTTAAGGGCAAAACCCCATAATCAAGATAAGGTGAGGGATTTCATCACCCTTTCCTTAGCCCAAAAATCACTAATTCCTCACTACACCACCCAAGCCTAATAAAACTCATTAGACGTTGGCCCCTAAGGATTCGAGCTCAATAAGGAACAAGAAATCCTTAAGTGAACCGGTTTAAGTTTTCTCAGATTAGTTGGTGTCTAAGGCAAGGTTTAGGGGTTGCGTAAAGCGCTCCGCAAGGAAAGAGGTACTTAATTGATCTTTGATCACCCTCTAGTACTATCCTTACCTGGCTAACTACCTGGGTAAAACTTTGATCTTTTCACTGTAGGAGTTTTTGGTTAGGAGCTGGTCTAGTTGAGTTAGGCTAAACCCTAGAATTAGAGTTGATTGAAAAGTGATTGTTTTGATTTGTTTCAGTTAGGATTTTTCTTTTTCTTTATCTTCTCAAAAAAAAAACTAATTTAAGAAAAAAAATAAAAAGAAATATTTTGGTGTATGCAACAGTGGATTAGGGATAATACACATCGATTAATTCGCTTTGAACCAATCATAGAAATGGAGCATCCTAATCCACCCGTTCTTCATGATATGTGCTATCCCATTAGGAATGCAATCCCCTCATGCATTAGGCTCCCCGAAACAAATGGAATAAGTTTTGAGCTTAGACCGCAATACATAAACATGCTTCCCAAATTCCTTGGTAATGAAACAGAAGACGCATATATTTTTATTTCGGAATTTGAGGAAGTGTGTATTATGATTAAAATGAGAGAATTAAATGAAGATGCGGTTAAGCTTAGATTTATTCCATTTGCTCTTAAGGATAAAGCTAAAAAATGGCTGTACAGCTTACCAACAAATTCCATCTCAACTTGGGATGAATTTGTCACCGTTTTTCTTAAGAAATTTTTTCCTATTCATAAAACGGTAAAGCTTAGGAACAGCATTCAAAACTTTAAAATTATCCCGGGAGAACCTTTTTGGAAGTATTTTGACCGATTTAAAGATCTTCTCATCCAATGTCCTCATCACGGTTTAGAGAAATGGCGATTGTGCCAAATAATTTATGAGGGATTAGATTATTCTGCAAAAACTTCCTTAGAATCAATGTGCCACGGGGATTTTATGAGGAAAAATGCTGATGAAGCTTGGGAGTTTTTGGAGAGTCTTTCTGAAAAAACAATGCAATGGGAACAGTGCGATGACAGGGTTTCATCAGTTCCCCATTCTAAGTCTAGTGGTCTTTCCTTGGAGTCAAACATTGCTTCTGAAGCGAAGATGGCGACAATTCTGCGGAGGTTAGAAGCCTTAGAAATTAAGGAACGAGCTCCAGCTCAACTCAATCATGTTTCTTTCCCAGGATGTCATAATTGTCAGTCTCCTACCCACGTTTCAGAGGAATGCCCTCTCCTAGGAAATAACAACGCAATAGAACAGATGAACGCTGCATTCCAGCACCCTAGAAATGATCCATTTTCTCCAACCTACAATCCAGGTTGGAGAAATCATCCCAACTTTGCATGGAATCTAGGAAATTCTCCCGGAACTCAAAATTTCACTCCCGCTTCGACCCAACATTTTCCTAGGGGAAACACAGTTCCATTCAATTCTCATTCACAATTTCAACAACCCAATCTGCCGTATCAAAATCAGTCTCCTCCTCATCAAGCTGTAATTCAAACTCCTCACAATCCAGATCAAGATAAACGTCTCAATGTCTTGGAAAGGGGTTTAGAAACCATAATTAAGGCCTCTACTCAAACCACGAATATGTTGACTCAAACATCTAGCACGTTGAATTCCTTCATGCAATCAACCGGACAAATGCTCAACTCCAACACTCAAGCTATAGCTAGATTAGAATCCCAACTTGGTCAACTAGCTAGTGCCGTGAGTGAAAGAGAGAAAGGAAAATTTCCGAGTCAACCCGTGGTCAACCCTAATAACACAGGATGCAGTTCATCCTATGAAGCTCAAGTGAATGCAATCCATTCACTTCGGTCAGGTAGACAGGTCGATAATCAAGTGAGAACTCCGCCAAGTCAAACTCTTGATCCTGTACAAATTCCTTCTCCTTCTCCTTCTGATGAATCTATTCAACAATCACTCCCCTCAGATGACCAAGAACCTGAACCCGAACCTGAGCCTGCTTTTGATAGATTTAGACCGGTTGCTCCCTTTCCAGATAGACTCAGGTCTAGGAAACACTCTCCTCAGGAGGAGAAAATCCTAGAGACATTCAAGCAGGTTAAGGTCAACATTCCTCTCTTAGATGTAATTGAACAAATTCCATCTTATGCTAAATTTTTAAAAGAATTGTGCACTAAGAAGAGGAGAATAAATGTCCCAAAGAAAGTCTTTTTAGCCGCCAATATCAGTGAAATGCTGTCAAATCCCATACCTTTGAAACGTAAAGATCCAGGTTCCCCCATCATTTCATGTATCATTGGTAATACTCACATTGATAAGGCGCTTTTAGACTTAGGGGCCAGTGTCAATTTGCTTCCATATTCAGTCTATCAGCAATTGGGTCTAGGTGTACTGAACCCAACCAAATGCACCTTACAGTTGGCTGATAGATCTGTCAAGGTCCCTATGGGTGAGTTAGAGGATGTTCTGATTAAGGTTGGAGATTTTATTTTTCCAGTAGATTTTGTAGTCTTGGAAACACAGCCTGTTTCCAATCCCAAAGGACAGACACCTGTCATCTTAGGACGACCGTTCGCAAAAGAAGAGTGCGAAAAATGGGTACCAAAAAGAAAAAAAATAATACTCTTGAATTCTAGGTGATTCTATCTTATAAAGCCTAAGCTGACCGAGTAATTAAGCCCAAGGAGTATTTCCATACTTAATGACCTAAGCCCATTTGGGTTGGGATCCATTGGCCCAAAACTCGTTAAATGGTCACTTAGAAAGCCCGTTAAAGTAGACAAAAATCACCAAGGAAGAAAGAGTTAAAAAAATAAATAAAAAATTAATTAATTAATTTAAAAAAACAAAACTAATAAATGTTTTATAGTTGTATATATGGTCTTGGAAAATATTTTAAATCAAGCAACTTGAAAATTATTTAAAACAAAGAGTTAGCATGTTCTTTTCAAAACTTTTAAATTAAATTTCTAAGTTTGGCTTGGTTTTGTATTGCTACAATGAGAAGATTTTCTTGAAAATATACCTTAGAGTTATATATAAAAATGTTTTCTTGAGTGATAACTGGCTCCAATTAGATTATCTAAAAGTTATCAAGTGAATTTAGTTATTTACTGACTTCTTTAATTTGGCAAGTTGACCGAATTTTGTGGGTATATTCACTGCAAACCCTCACGAGACTACAACTCGTCCACTAGGGTAACCTAGGGGTTTAAAGGCTTGTTGTATGCGCTAAATACAACCGCGATTCCTGCGAAAGTGAGTTAGGATTTTCTTTTTATTTTCTTTGCTAGAGGACTAGCAAAAGTTTAGGTGTGGGGGTATTTGATAATCACATTTTATTACAATTTTATACCCTTATTATCTATTTTATATGAATAAATATACCATTAATAATTGTTGTTAGATTAGTTTGCACATAATTGAATGAAAATATAAATAAATATTATTAAATGTAAAAACCCCTCAAAAATCTCTCTTCTCTATTTTGTAGCATTTTAGAAGCCCATGAAGCAAAAGCTTAAAAGAGGAAAAGATTTTGAAAGCCCAAAGCTCATCAAAAATTTGATTACAACCTTGCATTGGACCGAATTTAGCTTGAAGGATGAACTCAAAGAAGACCGGACTTGGTTTGAAATTTTGGTTGCTGCAGCTGGATATCAAATTGGGCCGAAATTTTGGTTGCTTGCAATTTGTTGCTGCAGCTCTTCAAATTGGACCGGACATGTCATTTTCCTCAAATAAATGATAGGCTGCGGATAAGGAATCGGACTTGGACTTGAATTGATTTTTTAAAATCACAGCAAAGAGTTGGGCCGAAATTGTGATTGGACTTGGCTTGGACATTCATTTGAGTTGGGCCGAAACGGTGACTTGGACTTCCATTTTTTGTTTGAAAATTAATACAAAAGTGGGCCGGATTTGTTTAAAAAAAAATCAAATGAAAACTTCATGAAGAGAACCGGACTTGGATGACTTTGCTGCAGAGAATTAATGTAAAATCACACACATGATAGACCGGACTTGGGCTTGGAATTTGCAAGAAAATTCTTTTGAAGCTGGATTTTAAATGGGCTCAAGAATTGGATTTTGATTTTCTTTTGAAAATCAAATAAATCAAAGGTGGAGATTGTTGCTTGGGGCTCAAGACAAATCCAATGGCTCATATTCATTGAAGATTACTATAAATAGGGGTAGAGAGTGAGGGGTTAGAGGTGTGAAAATTTTGTAAACTCCTTTTGGAGAGGAGGGCTACTCTTAATTGAGAAGGCCTTCCAAAAATTGTAACTTTAGTTGCAATTAATAAAAATAATTTTTTCCTCTTTAAATTTGTTCTTTCTCCTCTTGTTGAATGATGAGGATGGAGATGAAGAGCAATTTGAAGGTTTGCATTTCTTTTCTCTTTTATTTCTTTTTAGTAATTTCTTTATTATTGCTTATTAGTTAGATTTAAATTCATGCTTGTAGTGTAGATTTATTTTCTTGTCTTTTTTATTTCTTTTTGCACTTTAATTTGTAGAGTAGATTTATTTTTCTTGCATTTAATTTCTGCAATTTATTTTGTAGTTTAGATTTTTATTTTCTTTGTAATTAGATTTATTTCTTGTTCATAGTTTAGATTTTTCTTTTCTTTTTATTTTTGTAATTAGTTCTTTTTCTTGTTTTTATTTCTTAAAGATGTGAATTTAATTCTTGTAGGAAGTTTAGAATTATATGAAACTAGTCTAATTTCCTTTATATTGTATGAATTATTCTCTTGTACTTAAAATGTTCATGTTTAGGATAATCAACTAGAGAACTAATCGGTAGAAGAAGAATTTGATAATCTATGCTTATCTTAAATGGTTTGATAGGTTATGCTTATGAATTCTAGGATTATTATCATGTTGTTGTTCTTATCATGAATAGTAATTTTAGCTTAGATGATAATTTGATAGGTTACACTTTCCTTAAATGGTTTGATAATCTATGCTTAATAAATCTAAGTTGAAATATGATAAAAAGAGAATAGTTTATATTTTGTAATTGAAATTGGTTAGTGGATTATATTCTAGATTTCTTACTTCTTTTGAATCCTCCATCTTGACTTTCTTAAATTTTCTTTTCATTCTTGGTTTTATTTCTTGATTTTATTCATTCATCTTTCTTGCCTTGTGATTTCATTTATTCTTTAATTCTTCCTTCTCTCCTCTAAAATTCAATTTATTATCTTTTGCAAATATTCACAACAATCACTCATCACATTCACACTTATTCTTTGTTCCTAATTGTCATGCACATATTCATTCATCTTTCTTGCCTTGTGATTTCATTTATTCTTTAATTCTTCCTTCTCTCCTCTAAAATTCAATTTATTATCTTTTGCAAATATTCACAACAATCACTCATCACATTCACACTTATTCTTTGTTCCTAATTGTCATGCACAAAATATAAGAACCAAGTTTAATAATCTCTTAAAATCACCTTCTTCGTGGGATCGATATCTTTTTATACTATAACTTGATAAATTGTGCACTTGCAATTTTGGTACATAATTATGCCGCATCTGCTGGGGAAGGTGCTTAAGTAGGTTTTAATTATTTTGGTTCTTTAACTTGTGTGTTTTTCTTGTGAAGGAACCGCTTGGAGCTTGAAAATCTTGGATTGAAGATCAAGAATTTGGAGCATTGTTTTCGGGTAAGTCTTCTTTCTAGTTTTCGATTCCACCCTCTTTAGCTAGCTTCATAATTAGAGACAATTAGGATTTAAAAAAAAAGATTTTATTTTTTTTGACCATAATAAAATTCATCTTTCA
>NW_017973360.1:0-2067 GCF_001876935.1 Asparagus officinalis
AGAGTCACCGCTCCTTTGGTGACGGAGGAATTGGTTGGAACCAGCTTGATCTGGTTGGAGGTTGGTGGAACCTCACCCGACGCAACTTTGGCGTCAATCGAGATGAGGTCGTCGTTGGTAACTTCAACTTCTTCGTACCAACGCACCTTTCTGTTGGAAGAGAACTTGGACTGCTTGGACTTGCGGGGGGTCTGACGCAACTTTGGCGTCAATCGAGATGAGGTCGTCGTTGGTAGCTTCAACTTCTTCGTACCAACGCACCTTTCTGTTGGAAGAGAACTTGGACTTCTTGGACTTGCGGGGGGAGGTTGATCTAGACGAGGATGAAAGGTATTCCTCGAACTTGGTCTGATCGAACTCGTATTCGCATTTGATTTTGTTCGCTGGAAAATTCGTGTCTTTCTTTGTTATTGATTCCATTGTCATCTTGAGTTACAACTTTTTGAGTTACAAAAGATCCGGTCTTTTTATAAGATCCGGTTACAACGAAAATCAAATAAAAATAAACAAAGATTACAACTTTTCTCCTTTTGTGTCGAACGAATCGCGAGCTCCTGTTTTGCGGTCGCTCGCTTTGTGGGTTCTTTGCCTGCGCCGGGGTTGTTTGCCGTGGACCACCGCGAGATCTAGATCCGGTCGGATCTACGCAGTACGACGGGTATTATTTCACCAAGGAAATAATAGCCGGGGAGGATTGTTTCACCAAGGAAACAATCGTCCAAGTCTCGGGATCTAAGACCAAGCTTAGATCCGGAGTATGCCTGCGTAGATCTGAGATCTGATCCTCTCGAACACCTGCCTTATTTGACGTTGATGATCGCCGAGCACCAGATCTGAAGGAGTGAGTCCCCGAAGTCCCAAAGTTTCAATCTTTTTTAAGTTCCGAGTCTCCAATCCAGCAGGGCTTCGCCTCTCTCCAAAATTTCCAACCTTCTCAAATGACAAGGGGGTGGCCTATTTATAGGCTCTCAGGACAGTGCCCGCAAAAAGAGAAACGTCGGCCACCGTCGGCCACTGTCGGCCACCTCGAGGTGGCCGGCACTGTGCCGAGCCACCTTGAGGTGGCTCGGCTCTTGGCCAAGCCACCCCAAGGTGGCTCGGCCTTGGCCGAGCCACCTTGAGGTGGCTCGGCTTGGGCCGAGCCACCTGAAGTTGGCTCGGCTTCGGCCGAGCCCCTCTAGGTGGTGGGTTTGGTGTTTTCCGCCTTGGTTCTATCTGTGATTTGGTTCTGTGGTTGATTTATCCAGACTTGATTCGTTGACCTGATTTGGCAGTAAATCCGGATCCTGATTAGGCAGTAAATCCACTTCTGAATCTGAGTCCGAAACCGATCTTGATTCGATCGTGATTCGTCCGAGTATGCCCTTGGTTGGATGACTCGTTGACTCTTCGAACACTTGGCTTGATCCCGCACGCGAATGGACGTATTCTGTTGCTTGCGTGCGATTAGTCAATCTCGTTGCCTCGTTGGTTTGTCGGTTTGTGCCGAGCTGAGCTAAGGGACCTATAAGCAATTTTATATGCCTACAGATACCCCCTCCAAAGTATTTCAGTCTCGTTCTTTTATAGAAGAGTCTGGAATACTTTGGATATGCTTGTCCCAACCTTCAGTCGGTGTAATGGGACCTTGGAATGACTTCCGTTCTTGATTCCTTCAATTCTCCAGGCTATTCGGTGCTTTGTCGAATGTCTGAAAGAGTTTCGGTGCTGCATTTATTGTCTGACCGTTGTCGGAATTTTGAACTTTGAAGTCGGTTCCTGATTTAGCTGACCATCGATTGTTGGCGTCGAGTCTTTATCTGCAACGCGTTGTCCGGCGTCTTATTGTTTGAGTTATCCTTAAGAATATTTATAGAAAACATTCTCCAGGAACTTCTCAAAAAATTAGGGAACAGTTTATACTCATATACCTTATTGGAGTATTTAAGAAGCAGTTTATACTCGTATACTTTTCGGAGTATTGATTCTTTCATTGCAACGCATTGACCGGCGTTGACCTAGGGTTACGCGTTGTCCGGCGTTGACCCTGGGGTTTTGACCGTCGTACGTTGACCTTTTGATCACAAC
>NW_017973360.1:18820-21571 GCF_001876935.1 Asparagus officinalis
GGGTAGGGGGCTGGTTGAGGACACCCCCTAGGGGGGTGTCTCGGCTCCAAAACCGAGACACCCCTTGGGGTGTCTCGGCCATGGCCGAGACACCCCAAGGGGTGTCTCGGTTTTGGAGCCGAGACACCCCCCTAGGGGGTGTCCTCAACCAGCCCCTACCCCCCCTTTGTTTTCCTATAAATAGGCCCCTAGGGCCTCCATTCTCTTGGCCTTGGTTTTGGGAGAGAAATTTCAGATCTAGAGCTTTAGCCTTTGAGATCTGAAATTCCAGAGAGGAGCGGCGAAGCCCTGCCGGAGGAAGGAGTCGGGGTTTTCTAAGAGAGCGGCGAAGCCCTGCCGGATCGAGGAGTGAGCGAGCCTTCTGCAGCAAAGGAGTCTTCTTCTTCATTCCCCCTTCTTTTCCCTTAGTGTTGCCCTTAGCGGTGATACAAAGGAGAGCTAGTGCCTCGTTTTAGCCGAGACATAAGCTTTACACCTCTGAGATCTCACGCAGATCGACGAAGTTCAGAGTTTCTAAAATCCCCCCGCGGATAGACGAAACTCTGCCCGATTTTCTCGGACCAGATCTGAGTGCCCCGGTGGTCCACGGATATCAACATCCCCGTCACAGGCAAAAGGCCCACGCAAGCAAGAGATGACAAACAGATCTTGCGTTTGTTTGAAAAGAGTTGTATCTATTTTGTTTTCATTGTGTACCGGTCTTATAAAAAGGCTATCTTTTTATTTCATTGTTCCCATTGCTTCCAACACGTCCAACGCAAGGTTGTTGTGGCAAGTTTGGAGGATGAATTCCTCTGTGATCGGGTCCCGGCAATTCATCGCCTTGTTCCGGAACCTTTTGACGAAGGGGTCGATTCCAACACGTCCAACGCGAGGTTGTTGTGGCAAGTCTGGAGAATGAATTCCTCGGTGATCGGGTCCCGACAATTCATCGCTTTGTTCCGGAACCTTTTAACGAAGGTGTCGACTAACTCCCCGTCCTTCTGCTTCTCATCGAGCAATGATCCGATAGATATCTCGGTGTCGTCGTCGAAGAAGTTGGCGAGGAACTTCGTCTCCATGTCGTCCCAGCTGTTTATGCTTCCTGGCTTGAGGCGGCGGTACCAATCGAAGGCGGCTCCGCGAAGAGTGCCGACGAATGACCGCACCATCAGAGGCTCATTGCCGGAAATAATACCCAGGTGCGATTTGAAATAAATCAAATGCTGAGTGGGGGAACCCTTCCCATCGAACGGCGTGAAGTTGATTAAACTGAACTTCGCCGGATAGGGGATCGATTCCCACTCTCTTGGGTATGGACAGGGAATGCCTGTTTTCTTCGTCTCTTGAGCGGAGATCAATGTGTTGATTTTGCTCTCGAGATCTTTGATCTTCAAGTCTTCACTTGTATCCTCGTTGGCATCCTCGTTACCACCCCCCTGCATTGACGGGAGGGTTATTGGCATTGTGAGCTCCATCCCTATCCGTGTGCTCTTCTTCCTGAACAACCTGATTACGGTGACTTGGTTCACCTTGTTGGTTCCTGAATGCCTGGATTTGCTGCTCATGCATCTCTCTCATCTGCTGCATGGCCATCTCCATCTCGAACCTGAAGCTTTCTTGTTGTTTGGCTATGGCATCTTCGAGCATCTTGGCCACTTCTTCCGCGCTTATCATGAATGACTCGCGGGGTTGTCCTTCGCTGGACACTGTATTGTCCGATGCGACAGCAGAGCAGGAATCCGATTCTTCATCTTCCGAAGGCAATCTTGTCCGAACCCTACCATAAGTTCCTCGTGCGATGGCTCCGGACTGCAGACGGGTTACACGCCGGGACGCTTCCAGAAACGACTTGAGATCAATCTGTGTCGATGTCTCTTTGCTGGTCATGTTGGCGGTGACCCTCGGAAATTCTCCGTCTTTAACCGCCGTTCTTCTTTGTCGGAAACGCCTATGCCTTGGTTTTGGCGTTTCGGTATTAAGCCTTTCGAACACTGAGATTCTCTCTGGGACTACCTTGATGCAGTTGCACTCAGACAGTACCGCCCGAATGAGCTTTGAACAAGGGCACTGAGTTTCTAGCCTTCGAGAACTTCTCTTTCTGGCTTTGTTCGTACCCCCAGCACGATAGTACAGCTCGTCCGTTTGAAAGTCAGAGCAACCTATCGTGTGTTGGCACGATTTCTCAGGTATAACGTAATCATCATCAGATGATAACGTTTCCTTCTGAGGGAGAATTGCCTTCCTTGGACTTTCAAGAGTCACGCGCCTTGAGACATGCCTTTTTGGGCGTGAATTCTCAGCGGGCTCCTGAACTTCAATGCGCAAAGTAGTGCGCTTGGGTGCCATGATTTCTCTGTCACGTTGAGGGTTGCGGCGACCCCCAGCGTGTTGATTCGTTCGGGGCTTTCTTAGTGGGCCCAAACGTTCTTGGATCGGAGCTTTGCTTCGCTCCTCGGGAAGTGGACCGAGGCGCTCCAAGACTGACTTTCTCCTTCGGGAGGATTCTGCATGATCTCCCGGAGTAGCTATGGGAATTCTCAGCGACTTAGCTTGGTCCGCCGGAGGTTGAATTTTGGTTAGAGTGACTTTCTCCTTCGGGAGGATTCTGCATGATCTCCCGGAGTAGCTATGGGAACTCTCGGCGACTTAGCTAGGTTCGTCGGAGGTTGAATTTTGGTTAGAGGCTGCAAAGATTGCTCTTTAGCCTGAATTGCCGCTTCAGACTTTGGTCTCCAGACTTGGCGGGTTGATGGCGGCTTCTTGACCACC
>NW_017973361.1:0-21565 GCF_001876935.1 Asparagus officinalis
AAGGTAAATTCGAACCCAAATGGGAAGGACCGTTTGTAATAGACACAGTCTACTCAAACGGCGCATATCACCTGATTACTCAAGAAGGCGCCAGGCAATTAATGCCAATAAATGGGAAGTTCCTTAAAAAATACTATCCCTAGTACGTTCAGGATAACTCGTTTACCGGGAAGTTCCTTGAAGAATATTACACTTAATATTCTAGAGGATAACCCAAAATCATTGTCACCACCAAAATCCCTCACTGATCAGTTTCAATTGACAGTGAGTCCACCAAAAGTATCCATCTGGCCCTCTTGACTCTTTCCATAGACAAGAGGTCCATTTTCATTTCAGAGTCCCCTTTCGATAAACGAAAGAACTCCCTCTCTTTCTCTTTGGTCAAGCCTTCCCATGGTTATAGCCAAAGTTGAAATACCACTTCGATAAACGAAGAACCAATTTTCAGTTTAGATAACCCATCCTATAAAAGGCAAGTTTATCTAAATTTTCCAGATTCTCGGAGTGGACACCCCACTTCTAGTTTCTTCTTCGCTGGAAATAGAATATAAAATTCTTCCTTTCCAGAATCAGGGAATAGAATATAAAATTCTTCCTTCCTTGTCTGTCGGGTTCGCCTTCACCCTAAAAGAAGACCGGGAAATAGAATATAAAATTCTTCCTTTCCCGCACCGCTCTTTCCAAAATTTGTCAATTTAGGATTCATCCTAGGAAGTTTATCCCGAATCCTAAGCAGGGATAAGTCTGCGCCTAACACGCGCTGCCGGTTTAGTCTTTTTCCGCACAAAAAGACACCAGAGTCTGATTCTGGGGTATTTTATCCTGAAACCTAAGCAAGGATAAGTCTGCGCTTAACCCGCGCTGCCGGTTAGTTCTTAACCGTTAAAAAGAACACCCGTCCACATATTCAACATTGTGGCAGGTCGTTATTAATAACACCAAAATCCATGCCTTACACGCATGGGGAATGTCATCCTGAATCCTAAGAAAGGATATGCCGACGCCTAACACGCGTCGCCGGTTTAGTCTTTCGCCGTAGAAAAAGACACCAGAATACCAGTCTGGGGTATTTTATCCCGAAACCTAAGTAGGGATAAAGTCAACACCTAACACGTGTTGCCGGGTAGCCTATTCCCGTAACAATGGCGAAGTCTATGTATTCGACATCATAGCACGAAGTCTAAGGGAGTTCATTCCCTTAGCACAACGTTACATGCGGAACGGATTCCGACAATCCGCATGCTAGCCCGACTCAAACGGTAGTCGGTAAAGGCTAATCAAACCCGTTGAAGGCTGGGGGTTAGCCAAAAATCCTAAAGTCAACACCTAACACGTGTCGCCGGGTAGCCTATTCCCGTAACAATGGCGAAGTCTATGTATTCGACATCATAGCACGAAGTCTAAGGGAGTTCATTCCCTTAGCACAACGTTACATGCGGAACGGATTCCGACAATCCGCATGCTAGCCCGACTCAAACGGTAGTCGGTAAAGGCTAATCAAACCCGTTGAAGGCTGGGGGTTAGCCAAAAATCCTAAAGTCAACACCTAACACGTGTCGCCGGGTAGCCTATTCCCGTAACAATGGCGAAGTCTATGTATTCGACATCATAGCACGAAGTCTAAGGGAGTTCATTCCCTTAGCACAACGTTACATGCGGAACGGATTCCGACAATCCGCATGCTAGCCCGACTCAAACGGTAGTCGGTAAAGGCTAATCAAACCCGTTGAAGGCTGGGGGTTTGCCAAAAATCCTATGAGTATTATGGTCAATCATTTCAAACGGAATGAGGAATCATAATAAAGATAAAGACAAAAATCAGGTCCACTAAAGAGAATCAAATGTCAAGGTTTTCAGCAAATAAAATCATACATCAAGCCCATGGCTAAGAATCTGCTGACTGAATTCAGATAACTTCTCGTCATAAGAGCGTCTAAGCTCCTCCTGCAACTCAGCTCTGACAGACTCTTCGTTCGCGGCTAAAGTCCTCACAGCAACCTCCTCTGTCTCAGCCAGTGTCTGCTTCAAGGACTTCAGCTCATCAGATAAAGCAGCATTTGCTTGCTGATTCTGCATCTTTGTGTCTTCCTTCTCACGGAGTTCTCGTCGGAGCTGATCTATCTGAGAATCAAGCTCCTCAAGGGAAGATGATCTAGTGGCAAGATCAGCCTCAACTCGATCTATGCGGCCCCGCTGCACCTGAATCTCGAGCTCGGCAACCATCCGAGTACTGCGCCATGTCTGTAAGCGAGCATCCAACTCGGCAGCAACGAATGAAGAGGCACCTGTATCCCGGAGCTCATGAAACATCTGAAGCTCACGCTCTAAGCGATCAAGGTCATCAACCATAGCCGTCGCCAGATCCGGACATCCTATGTCCCTAATCAAATTTATCTTGGAATCGAGGTAGGGCTTAAATTGGCGAAGAGAAAGTCCGTCGTGGAGGAGTTTGCCAATTATAGCAGTCAGGGAGGAGAAATAAGAGCGGACTTCTACGCTGATGATGATCTTCTCAGGGTCATTCCCCGATAACAACTCCTTAACGAGGACATGAAGCTGAGAAGGAAGCCCTACACAAAGAAGAGAAATTCGTCAAAAGCCTCAATAAGGAAATGAATGGCTTTGCTCAGTTAATTAAATTATACCTCCTCCCCCTCGAGTCACTGGGGGTGGTGGAGATGTAAGGACTGTAGCTGCATCGACTGGTGGAGTTGGTCGTACAGCCGGCTCAACAGGGTCAGCCTCAACAAAAGCCCCTGTTAGGCACAAAACAGAAACATCATATTATAGTTGCATTAGTCAAGGAATTGGCTAGTCCTATAGTTAGCTTGAGAAGAGGCACGCACCTTCAAAATAACCGTTCCCGGGAGTCTGAGGGAGTACAGACTCAGGAAACATATCCTGAGGCGGCTGGCCATCGATCTGAGGAGAGTCATACATGAAGCTGAACATAGAAGTGTCCATAGGCAGGCCCTCCCCATCGAAGTCATCAATCGAAAAATCTGACATAAAAAGATATAAGGGAAGAGGAAGGAAACTATGGCCAATAGAGACAAGTTACCTCTTGAAGATGTACCTGGAATCACCGAACTGGGTCCTTCATTGACAGACTCCCCAACATGGGCGGTCTCTGCAGGCTTTTCTACCTGGTGCGGTGAGTCAGGCTCACCAGGAGATGCACAATCATCGGGACTCATCTCGCCTTCCTCACGATATCCTGCATAGGATGGGAAAGCATGAGCCAGAAGTTCTAAACGATCAAGAAAATGATCTATAGAATAGACGTTACCTCCGTCACTAACAGGATCCTCATCAGCCAAGTCCATCTCAGATGCTCGTGAATTTGCATGCGGCTTGTGGGCTAATCTTTTCCGCCTATCAGCACGGACAGCAATCGAAGGTCTTGCCCGGGTAAAAGGACGGAATTCGTCGTCACTATTGGTCGCTGTCCCTGAAATATCAAATAGTGGTCAGGAATAGCAACTTGGAAATGCAGAGAAAAAGAAAAAATAGGTGACTAACCTTGCTCCAAATCTGCCTCGTAGTCTTCAGGGTCTCCGCCTGAGGCCTCTCCAGCAGAACTAAAGGCCCTGTGACCTTCTGCATCAAGTCGGCGGGTCTTGCCCTGAGCCCTCTGTGATCGAGCACCGTCCTGGATAACACGAGAATCAAGCTGAGAGGCTTCTTCGGCCACCAACTCTTCGATAGGCTTCACACGGACAGTCTTATTAGCTGCTAGCAACCACTTGCAGCTCAGGAAAGTGAGGTTCAACTGTCGCTCAGTACCTGGGAGACTGAACCTAGCTCCAGTGCAACCAGTCACGGTCCACAACCATGCACGAAGACCGTCCACCAGACCTCCATGAGCCCGAAGCTGCTGGCGCGGGTTCCCAACATAAAGCTGGTCATAACCGAACTGGCGGGCGAATCGGCAAGGTAGATACGGCTCTATGAAGCACTGATTCCCCACCCGGAAAGTCAGGTAACCCGGCCTAATGTTCACTAGCCAATTAAAGCAGCCCATATCCAGATAAGTCCTATACTCCCTCGGCTTCTCCTCATCAATCAAACACTCGCCGTACCGGCTGGAGAACTGTGGAAAGCAAGTGGAGAATGCCCAGCACTTGTGGACTTGTAGCTGACGCCTGATATCGGGGAATCCTCGGCCCTCCCACTCACCATTCTCAAGCAACTGTAGAAAGGGGACAGACTGATCTATGGCATTCGGTATTGACATCACATCGGAACGATGAAGAACGAACCAAGCCATCAAATAAATATACGGGAGCTCTACCTTAATGGTAGGAATCTGAGTCGGTTTATCATCATCTCTCCGTGTAAAAGCACCAGAAATCTGCCGAAGCCCTCGATGAATGTTAGCAACCATCACCGGAAGAAGCGAAAGTTCCTTCTTGTAGGCAAGCTGAACTGCAGGATAGAGCACTTCCAGTGGCAGAGCGTCACCAGACTGATACGGGACCACACATTTCTTCAACCAGATGGCGAGATAACCGGCAAGGAGAGTCATCGGACGAATCGGTGTGGTCGCATGATATAAGAACGATCTGAATTTAGTCCCTGCAGGAAAGCCGCTCTCGGAACTGCTAATGGTATAGGATTGGGCGTTAGTCTTATTCAGCAGCTCATTAACCTCTGAAGGAGTCAGCGGTGCCAGTTCACAAATAGATTGGCCAGAATGGCTCTCCAGATTCCTGAACAAGTATGATGCGAACTGCTTCAGGCTCACATTTGCTTTGGTCCTCTTCGCTAGGGGCTTAGACTGCGCCAAAGCAATGTGATAATGACAAGTGAGGTCCCATAAGGTCTCGTAGCGGTCGGGCATGCGATCCTTCAGCTGACTCAACTCATGGTTGGAGGGAAAGTACTCCTGGTATAACATCTGTCCCATGGGCAAACCAGAAATCTTGTGCATCTCATGTAGAGCCAAGCCCAACTCTCCGTGCCTGGTCAGAAAAGTGTTGGAATCTGGATTGTAAAGCTCGCATAGGGCAAAGAAATGCTTCGCGCTTGTAGGCAAGCCATGCATAGTGGCCCGAATGGCTGCATAAAGACCGCAAGCATGTAACTCCTCGCTCCATCGGCTCAAGACATACTTCGTCATACGAGCCCACCAAAACCTGTCCAAAGAATGGACCCAACCATAGAATCTGTGGCGCGGTGCAGGCATCTCCCGTCCTAAGATAGCGAGGCGATTCCTCAAAGTAGAAGCAGTGGTGAGGAACTCATTGCGAGGCGGAGTATCTAGCCCCAGTACTCCAGGATGTAGTCCAACAATGTGATCTCGACTCGAACCAGGAACTGCCTGATGAGTAATATAGCCGCAGTGAACGCTCTCATGTTCCTTTGTCAAACTCCACGACATCTCCCGCTTCACAGCTTGGCGCCTGAGCTCAGTCAAAGAACGGTGTCGAGGAATCTTCGGCAAATACATATAACGACTGCCAGTCTGGTAAAGCCACTGCTCAGCCTCAATAAATACTGCATCGGGATCCCTGGTAGAGTCTCCAAACAAGAAGTCAGTCTTCCTAAGAGACTGAACGGAACTGGCATCCTGCACGAGAGGCGCATCTGTGATCAGCTGGCGAAGAGCTTGATGGCCACCTTCCCTCACCACTTGGACAACTTCCAACGACGTGCCCGGAGCAAACTGGGAGGTGAACGGAATGGGCGAAAAGTCATCAGATGTGGAATAATACTCATCACGACGTCCATTCACCGCATGCGATGAAAAAGCTCCGGAAGGATATTCCACTGAAAACAAGCAGTTAAGTGTTTGTTAATTTCAGATATAAAAGGAAATTGAATTCATCTTACAAATTGGTAAGATAGAGTCATTGCCTTATAAAGGGCGAGACGATTTGGCCACATTGCGCATTTATAAGATAGGGTATATCGACAATATATCCCTGCCTTATAAAGCACAATGCAGCGTCAAAACGCCCCCTTTATTATGAGATGTGGTTTTGACCAAGCAAAACCCATCTTTAAAGCGTCGATCCTCACCAAGGAGAATCAAGGCTTTTCCCGATCGCCTCACCAAGGAGAGCAAAATAGGGTAAAAGGACTAAATTGCAAAATTCTCAGAAGAAGAGGGTTAATTTGCAAAATTTCCATAAAGCGTCGATCCTCACCAAGGAGAACCAAGGCCTTTCCCGGTTGCCTCACCAAGGAGAACAACGGGGGGTAAAATGGACTAATTTGCAAATATCCAGAAAAAAGAGGACTAATTTGTAAATTTTCGAAAAAGGTCAAAAAATTGCTCACCAGCATATGAGGGAGGCGCGCCATCAACCGATGCAGCAGGAAAACGACCTCTCGATACTCGCGACATAATGGCCTACAGAAAAAGAATTCAAGAGGTCAGATCTAGAAATAAAAATCACTTTTTTATCCCCTAAAAAGGCGAGCTTGAGGCATCAAATCACTCCCTCAACCCTTATATGCGATCCCGCTATTCCATACACTAGATCAAACATGAAATAGATCAAGATTATGGAGATATACCTGAGGGGAAGCTCGAGGATCCGACAAAAATTAGATCTTGGAAGTGCTCGAACCACGCGCTCGAGGGGCTCGAAGGAAAGTCTAAATATGGAAGTTTCGAGGGATTTCTCAGTCAAGGATCAAAAGGAAGGATGAATCTAAGACGAAGATCGAGTTTTGAGGGAGAACGGAGGCTCGAGGGAAGAGAAATTCAAAAAGGAGGCAAAAAGGGGGGGGCCGGCCCTAGGGTAAAGAAAAAAGAAAAGAAAAAGACCCCCTTTATATAAGGTGGACCGGGTTGAACCAAACCGAACCGAACCGGACCGGACCCAGTTCGAACCAAAATCCAAATTGAAGCCGAACCGAGCATCGAAACGACTTCAAATCGAGCGACGGTTCAGTCCATCATTCACTCACCCCTCTCCCATTTGTTCGGAGGAGTTGGAGGATTTTTTGAGCCGATTTACTGCCTTTTTTGGCTCATTTTAAGCCGGTTCAGCTCATTTAGGCACAAAAACACTCCGAAAAGTATACGAGTATAAACTGCTTCTTAATACTCCAATAAGGTATATGAGTATAAACTATTCCCTATTTTTGGTTTGAGAAGTTCCTGGAGAATATTGTTTATAAATATTCTTAAGGATAACTCAACCACACTACGCCGGACAACGCGTTGTGCATAAAGACTCGACGCCACAATCAATGGTCAGCTCAAAGGAATCGACTTCAAGTTCAGAAAATTCCGACAAACGGTCAGACAATAAATGCAGCACCGGAACTCTTACAGACTTTCGACAAAGCACCGAAAAGCCTGGAGAATTGAAGGAGTCAAGAACAGAAGCCATTCCGAGGTCCCGTTATACCGACTGAAGGTAGGGACAATCATATCCAAAGTATCCCAGACTCTTCTATAAAAGAACGAGACTGAAATACTTTGGAGGGGGTATCTGTAGGCATATAAAATTGCTTATAGGTCCCCTAGCATAGCTCGGCACAAACCGACGAACCAACGAGGCGACGAGATCGACGAATCGCACAGAAGCGACGGAATGCATCCACCCGCGTGCAGAATCAAGCTAATGAGTTGAGGAATCAACGAGCCATCCAACCAAGGGGAAACTCGGACGAATCACGATCGAATCAAGATCAATTTCGGACTCGAACTCAGAAGCGGATTTACTGCCAAATCAGGAATCCAACTTACTGCCAAATCAGATCAACCAATCAGAGTCTCAATCAACCGAATCACGGACAGAACCGGAAACAACGGAAAACGACTCGAAAAAGTCGGAAAACACCGCCCGCGGGGGCTCGGCCAAAGCCGAGCCACCTCAAGGCGGCTCGGCCTTAGCCGAGCCACCTTGAGGTGGCTCGGTGGCCGAGCCACCTCAAGGTGGCTCGGCCAAGGCCGAGCCAAAGAATGAGACTGAAATACTTTGGAGGGGGTATCTGTAGGCGTATAAAATTGCCTATAGGTCCCTTAGCACAGCTCGACGCCGATTTAACAAACGGACCACCGGGCGACGTATCCAAACAAGACCGTTAGCTCGCCAACGCTGAAGCCAAGCTATACGCAACGGAGCAGGTTAACGAGGCGACAAATCGCACCCAAGCATTGGAATGCATCCACTCGCACGCGGAATCAAACCAATGTTTAGGTGAATCACCGAGTCATCTAAACAAGAGCGAACTCGGATGAATCACGATCAAATCAACATCAATTCCGGACTCAAATTCAGAAGTTGGTTTACTGCCATATCAGGAACCCGACTCACTGCCATATCTGGAATCAAGTCAACAAGTCGTTGCCAAGTCAATCAACCACACAAGAGAACCAGAACCGGAAACAAAGGACGAAACGGACAAACACCCGGGGACTCGGCCGAAACCGAACCACCCCAGGGTGGCTCGGCCCAAGCCGAGCCACCCTGAGGTGGCTCGGTGGCCGAGCCACCCCAGGGTGGCTCGGCCAAGGCCGAGCCACCCTGAGGTGGCTCGGCCAAAGCCGAGCCACCCCAGGGTGGCTCGGCCAAGGCCGAGCCACCCTGAGGTGGCTCGGCCAAGGCCGAGCCACCCATGGGTGGCTAGGCTCAGAACTGTGCAAATGCACAGTTCTGAGTGCCTATAAATAGGCCTTGTGCTCATTTGTTTCAGAGGTTGGAAATTTTGGAGAGAGGCGAAGCCCTGCTGGATTGAAGACTCAGATCTAAAAAAGATCACAACTTTGAAGGCTTGGAGACTTGGACTTTCAGATCCGGTGCTCGGCGATCACCAACGCCAAATAAGGCAGGAGTTCGAGAGGATTGGATTTGAGATCTACACGATCACACTCCGGATCTAAGCTTGGTTCTTAGATCCCGAGATTCGAGCGGTTGTTTCCTTGGTGAAACAATCCCTCCCGGCTATTATTCCCTTGGTGGAATATTACCCGTCATATCGTGTAGATCCGACCGGATCGAGATCACGCGGTGGTCCACGGCAAATAACCCCGGCGCAGGCAAAGAACCCACCAAAGCGAGCGACCGCAAAACAGGAGCTCGCGATTAGTTCGACAAATAAGGAAAATTGTAATCTTTACTTTGTTTTCTTTGATTTTTCATTGTAACCGGATCTTATAAAAAGACCGGATCTTTGTAACGCATAAAGTTGTTAACTGAGATAGCAATGATATCAACAATGAAGAAAGCTACGATTTTTCCCGCGAACAATCTGGCGACCACAGTGGGAGCCAACAGCTTTACTGCCGAAGCTGTCGCGTCGCAGCCGCGGATCCCGATCCCGGTCGAGGAGGAGGTCGAGTACGAATTCGACCAACAAAAGTTCGAGGAGTATCTGTCATCCTCGTCCGAATCCACCTCCCCTCGCAAGTCCAAGTCTCCAAAGCTCTCTTCCAAGAGAAAACTTCGTTGGTACGAAGAAGTTGAAGCTGCCAACGAAGATCTCGCCCCGTTTGATGCCGAAGCTGCATCGGGTGAGATCTCTCCTTCCAACCAGGTCAGATCTGCTCTGGCCGAATCTTCCGTTGCCGAGGGCGTAGTGACTCTCTCAAAGAGAGCCCGCCAAAGGCAACGTCAGCGCCTTGCGAAACAAATCGCAAAGGCAATGGAATCTGTGGACGGGATCCGTTACAACACGGATCTGAAGAACAGAAGAGGCGAACGACCTCAACAACCAATGAATGGCAACTCCTCCAAGCCACCAACGAACGAATGGATCCGTGTCAAACGGAACCGTTCAACGCTGGAGGATCGCATTCAGAAGCGCCGCGCACTCTCAGCACAAGCACGAGCTCAAGTTCAAGAAGCCCGTAGAAGGTGGCAGAATGGAGTAGCCAAGAAATCACCACTAACTCACAAAATATGGAGGCCAAAGTCCAAAGTGGTGAGTCAGGCCGAGGATCGACCTTTACAGCCTTCAAAACGAGTTCAACCTCCCGAACCATCCCGAGGAAGGAGGTCAATCTTGGAGCGCCTCGGTCCAATTCCCGACGAGCGCAACGAAGTCCATGAACGCTCGGGCCCGATGAAGAGGCTCCGAACTAATCAACATGCTGGGGGTCGACACAACCCTCAACATGACAAAGAGTTTACGGCACCCAAGCGCACTACCTTGCGCATCGAAGTTCGGGAGCCCGCTGAGAATTCATGTCTACAAAGGCGTGTTTCGAGGCGAGTGACTCTCGGAAGTCCAAATAAGGCAGTTTGCTCTCAGAAGGAAACGTTGTCATCCGAGGATGATAACGTTATACCTGGGAAATCATGCCAACACGCGATAGGTTACTCCGATCAAATGGACGAGTTGTACTATCGTGCTGGGGGTACGAACAAAACAAGAAAAAGAAGCCCTCAAGGGCTCGAAACTCAGTGCCCATGTGCCAAGCTCATTCGGGTAGTACTGTCTCAATGCAACTGCATCAAGGGAGTCCCCGAGAGAATTTCAGTGTTCGAAAGGCTCGGCACCGAAACGCCAAAACCAAGGCATAGGCGCTTCCGGCAAAGAAGAACAGTGGTTAAGGATGGAGAATTTCCGAAGGTCACCGCCAACATGACCAGCAAAGAGACATCGACACAGATTGATCTCAAATCGTTTCTGGAAGCGTCCCGGCGTGTAACCCGTCTGCAGTCCGGAGCCATCGCACGAGGAACTTATGGTAGGGTTCGGATAAGATTGCCTTCGGAAGATGAAGAATCGGATTCCTGCTCTGCTGTCGCATCGGACAATACAGTGTCCAGCGAAGGACAACCCCGCGAGTCATTCATGATAGGCGCGGAAGAAATGGCCAAAATGCTTGAAGACGCTTTGGCTAAGCAGAAAGAAAGTTTTAAATTCGAGATGGAGACGGCCATGCAGCAGATGAGAGAGATGCATGAACAGCAAATCCAAGCATTCAGGAACCAACAAGGTGAACCAAGCCACCGTAACCAGGTTGCTCAGGAAAAGGAGCACGCGGATGGGGATGAAGCTCACAATGCCAATAACCCTCCCATCAATGCAGGGGGTGGTAGTGAGGATGCCAACGGGGATACAAGTGAAGACTTGAAGATCAAAAGCCTCGAGAGTAAAATCAATACGTTGCTGTCTGCTCAAGAGGTAAAGAAAACGGGCATTCCTTGTCCATACCCGAGGGAATGGGAATCAATCCCCTATCCGGCGAAGTTTAGTCTAATCAACTTCACGCCGTTCGATGGAAGGGGTTCCCCCACCCAGCATTTGATTTATTTCAAATCGCACCTGGGTGCTATCTCTGGGAACGAGCCTCTGATGGTGCGGTCATTCGTCGGCACTCTTCGCGGAGCTGCCTTCGATTGGTATCGTCGCCTCAAGCCAGGAAGCGTGAACAGCTGGGATGACATGGAGACGAAGTTCCTTGCAAATTTCTTCGACGACGACACCGAGATCTCTATCGGATCGTTGCTCGACGAGAAACAAAAAGACGGGGAGTTAGTCGACACCTTCGTCAAAAGGTTCCGGAACAAGGCGATGAATTGCCGGGACCCGATCACCGAGGAATTCATTCTCCAGACTTGCCACAACAACCTCGCATTGGACGTATTGGAGGCAATGGGGACAGCACCGTCTGACACTTGGAAGGATCTGAAGGTGCGCGGTGAACAAGCCGAACGCTTCCTTAAAAGGAAGAAGGCCGAAAGGAACCAACCGACGGTTAATCTGCTGGACTCAAACTTCGCTTCCCGTGGTAAGGGCAAAGCACCTGCAGCTGCTGGTGGTGCTAATCAAGCGTCACAACAGCAATCCCGAAGGCAGCAGAAGACTTCGGGTCCGAGACTCCAGAGAGAGTATTCCTTCAAGGACGAAGACGTTCCAACCATCTTCGAATCGCTCCTCGAAGGCAACAAGATCAAGCTACCACCTATCACGAATCAGGAGGAAGCTGATAACACTACGGACCCAAAGTACTGTGCATACCACAGAAGGGTTGTTCATCCCACCAAGGATTGCTTTGCTCTCAGGAATAGCATTCAGACCTTGGTCGAAGCCGGCGTTATAACGCTAAGGTAAGCCAAATAAAAACGGCAAAACTCCGACCGGTATAAGAGTATAAACTGCTTCCTGACACTCCAAAGAGTATACGAGTATAAACTGTTTCTCAATCCTCCGACCGGTATAAGAGGTTAAACTACTCCCTGATACTCCAATAGGTATATGAGTCTAAACTGTTTCCCCACTTTTGACGGGAAGTTCCTGGAGAATATTAAGCTAATATTCTTAAGGATAACCCGGTTAGTTAACTGATAATAATGTCCGAACCAGTTCCGCAGAGGAAACTGGGGGTGGACGATTTATGTAACGGGAAGTTCCCAAAACCACAGCAATGTAATGAATAAGGACTCCCATTCAAGTTCTCACTGTGTCTGTGCACTCAACACTCTCTCTGTTAGAGTCTGGACGTAAAGTTCCTGATTGGTCAAACCTTCTTACAGTTAGGACCACAGTCAAAATCCCCTCTCGATTCTCCCAATGAACGAGAGGTCCACAAATCAAGCGATCAAACCTTCCTACAGTTAGGATCGTCTTAAACCTTCCATTCGGTCAAACCTTTCTACAGTTAGGACCAAAACCAAAAACCCCTCTCGATTCCTCCAATGAACGAGAGGTCCACTTTCAAATCGAGTGATCAAACCTTCCTACAGTTAGGGTCACCTCAAACCTCCCACTTGGTCAAACCTTCCTACAGTTAGGACCAAAACCACGATTCATTCTCGATAAACGAGAAATTCATCTTTAGTTCGATAATCAAACCTTCCGACAGTTAGGGTTATCCGAATCTTTTTGATTCTCGGAGTGGAGATCCCACTCTTAGTTTCACCTTTCCGGATTCTGGGGGTGGAGATCCCACCTCGAGTCTCCTTTCCTTCTTTGTTCGGGGAATAGAATATAAAATTCTTCCTTCCCCATACCAATCCTTTTCGAAGAATTCAGGATTCATCCTAGGAAGTTTATCCCGAATCCTAAGCAGGGATAAGTCTGCGCCTAACACGCGCTGCCGGTTTAGTCTTTTTTCTGCACAAAAAGACACCAGAGTTCGATTCTGGGGTATTCTATCCTGAAACCTAAGCAAGGATAAGTCTGCGCCTGACACGCGCTGCCGGTCAGTTCTTAACCGTTTAAAAAGAACACCCGTTCACATATTCAACATTGTGACAGGTTGTTATTAATAACACCAAAATCCATGCCTTACACGCATGGGGAATTTCATCCTGAATCCTAAGAAAGGATATGCCGACGCCTAACACGCGTCGCCGGTTTAGTCTTTCCCCGTAGAAAAAGACACCAGAGTTCGATTCTGGGGTATTTTATCCCGAAGCCTAAGGAGGGATAAGTCAACGTTTAATACACGTTGCTGGGTAGCCTATTCCCATGACAACGGCGAAGTCTATGTATTCAAAGTCATAGCAACAAGTCTTAGAGGATTCAGTCTCTAAGCACAACGTTACATGCGGAACGGATTTAGACAATTCGCATGCTAGCCCGACTCAAACGGTAGTCGGTAAAGGTTAATCAAATCCGTTAAAGGCTTGGGGTTAGCCAAAAATCCTAAAGTCAGCGCCTAACACGCGTCGCCGGGTAGTCTATTCCCGTGAGAAAGACGAAGTCTACGTATTCGAAGTCGTAGCATCAAGTCTAAGGGAGTTCATTCCTTTAGCACAACGTCACATGCGGAACGGACTTAAGACAATCCGCATGTAAGCCCGATTCAAACGGTAATCGGTAAAAGCATGACAAATCCGTTGAGGGCTGAGGATTTGCCAAAAATCCTAAGTCAACGTCTGATACACGTTGCTGTTTAGTCTTTTCACAGGAGAAAGACGAAGTCTACGTATTCAATATCGTAGCACTAAAAGAGTTAACTCTTTTAGCATAACGTCACATGCGGAACGGACTTAAAACAATCCGCATGCTAGCCCGACTCAAACGGTAGTCGGTAAAGGCGCATCAAACCCGTTGATGGCTGAGGATTTGCCAAAAATCCTATAAATATGCGAGTCATTGACGCATCAACTTTATGAGTTGGTCTCGTGACTCGAGCATCCAACGACCTTGGGATAAGATCCATGCTCCAATTCCTTAAGAGCTTAAACCGTGTGTACTCCAGCAGACGTACGAGTATAAACTGTGTCAAATGCCGAACAGTGCATCATAATGAAGCCTGGACGCCGGACAACGCGTCGCAATGAAGCTCAAACGCCAGACAACGCGTTATAGATGAAGATTCAACGCAGTCAATCGATGATAAGTTCTGTGTTGAAGCAGCAAACTCGAGCCAAAAAGTCAAGAAATCAAGAATCGACTTCAAGTTCAAATTCCAACAACGGTCAGACAATAAATGCAGCACCGGAACCCCTACAGGCATTCTACAAAGCACTGAATAGCCTGAAGGAATTGAAGGAATCCAGAACAGAAGTCATTCCAGAGTCCCGTTACACCGACTGAAGGTTGGGACAATCACATCCAAAGTATTCCAGACTCTTCTATAAAAGAATGAGACTGAAATACTTTGGAGGGGGTATCTGTAGGCGTATAAAATTGCCTATAGGTCCCTTAGCACAGCTCGACGCCGATTTAACAAACGGACCACCGGGCGACGTATCCAAACAAGACCGTTAGCTCGCCAACGCTGAAGCCAAGCTATACGCAACGGAGCAGGTTAACGAGGCGACAAATCGCACCCAAGCATTGGAATGCATCCACTCGCACGCGGAATCAAACCAATGTTTAGGTGAATCACCGAGTCATCTAAACAAGAGCGAACTCGGATGAATCACGATCAAATCAACATCAATTCCGGACTCAAATTCAGAAGTTGGTTTACTGCCATATCAGGAACCCGACTCACTGCCATATCTGGAATCAAGTCAACAAGTCGTTGCCAAGTCAATCAACCACACAAGAGAACCAGAACCGGAAACAAAGGACGAAACGGACAAACACCCGGGGACTCGGCCGAAACCGAACCACCCCAGGGTGGCTCGGCCCAAGCCGAGCCACCCTGAGGTGGCTCGGTGGCCGAGCCACCCCAGGGTGGCTCGGCCAAGGCCGAGCCACCCTGAGGTGGCTCGGCCAAAGCCGAGCCACCCCAGGGTGGCTCGGCCAAGGCCGAGCCACCCTGAGGTGGCTCGGCCAAGGCCGAGCCACCCATGGGTGGCTAGGCTCAGAACTGTGCAAATGCACAGTTCTGAGTGCCTATAAATAGGCCTTGTGCTCATTTGTTTCAGAGGTTGGAAATTTTGGAGAGAGGCGAAGCCCTGCTGGATTGAAGACTCAGATCTAAAAAAGATCACAACTTTGAAGGCTTGGAGACTTGGACTTTCAGATCCGGTGCTCGGCGATCACCAACGCCAAATAAGGCAGGAGTTCGAGAGGATTGGATTTGAGATCTACACGATCACACTCCGGATCTAAGCTTGGTTCTTAGATCCCGAGATTCGAGCGGTTGTTTCCTTGGTGAAACAATCCCTCCCGGCTATTATTCCCTTGGTGGAATATTACCCGTCATATCGTGTAGATCCGACCGGATCGAGATCACGCGGTGGTCCACGGCAAATAACCCCGGCGCAGGCAAAGAACCCACCAAAGCGAGCGACCGCAAAACAGGAGCTCGCGATTAGTTCGACAAATAAGGAAAATTGTAATCTTTACTTTGTTTTCTTTGATTTTTCATTGTAACCGGATCTTATAAAAAGACCGGATCTTTGTAACGCATAAAGTTGTTAACTGAGATAGCAATGATATCAACAATGAAGAAAGCTACGATTTTTCCCGCGAACAATCTGGCGACCACAGTGGGAGCCAACAGCTTTACTGCCGAAGCTGTCGCGTCGCAGCCGCGGATCCCGATCCCGGTCGAGGAGGAGGTCGAGTACGAATTCGACCAACAAAAGTTCGAGGAGTATCTGTCATCCTCGTCCGAATCCACCTCCCCTCGCAAGTCCAAGTCTCCAAAGCTCTCTTCCAAGAGAAAACTTCGTTGGTACGAAGAAGTTGAAGCTGCCAACGAAGATCTCGCCCCGTTTGATGCCGAAGCTGCATCGGGTGAGATCTCTCCTTCCAACCAGGTCAGATCTGCTCTGGCCGAATCTTCCGTTGCCGAGGGCGTAGTGACTCTCTCAAAGAGAGCCCGCCAAAGGCAACGTCAGCGCCTTGCGAAACAAATCGCAAAGGCAATGGAATCTGTGGACGGGATCCGTTACAACACGGATCTGAAGAACAGAAGAGGCGAACGACCTCAACAACCAATGAATGGCAACTCCTCCAAGCCACCAACGAACGAATGGATCCGTGTCAAACGGAACCGTTCAACGCTGGAGGATCGCATTCAGAAGCGCCGCGCACTCTCAGCACAAGCACGAGCTCAAGTTCAAGAAGCCCGTAGAAGGTGGCAGAATGGAGTAGCCAAGAAATCACCACTAACTCACAAAATATGGAGGCCAAAGTCCAAAGTGGTGAGTCAGGCCGAGGATCGACCTTTACAGCCTTCAAAACGAGTTCAACCTCCCGAACCATCCCGAGGAAGGAGGTCAATCTTGGAGCGCCTCGGTCCAATTCCCGACGAGCGCAACGAAGTCCATGAACGCTCGGGCCCGATGAAGAGGCTCCGAACTAATCAACATGCTGGGGGTCGACACAACCCTCAACATGACAAAGAGTTTACGGCACCCAAGCGCACTACCTTGCGCATCGAAGTTCGGGAGCCCGCTGAGAATTCATGTCTACAAAGGCGTGTTTCGAGGCGAGTGACTCTCGGAAGTCCAAATAAGGCAGTTTGCTCTCAGAAGGAAACGTTGTCATCCGAGGATGATAACGTTATACCTGGGAAATCATGCCAACACGCGATAGGTTACTCCGATCAAATGGACGAGTTGTACTATCGTGCTGGGGGTACGAACAAAACAAGAAAAAGAAGCCCTCAAGGGCTCGAAACTCAGTGCCCATGTGCCAAGCTCATTCGGGTAGTACTGTCTCAATGCAACTGCATCAAGGGAGTCCCCGAGAGAATTTCAGTGTTCGAAAGGCTCGGCACCGAAACGCCAAAACCAAGGTATAGGCGTTTCCGGCAAAGAAGAACGGTGGTTAAAGACGGAGAATTTCCGAGGGTCACCGCCAACATGACCAGCAAAGAGACATTGACACAGATTGATCTCAAGTCGTTTCTGGAAGCATCTCGGCGTGTAACCCGTCTGCAGTCCGGAGCCATCGCACGAGGAACTTATGGTAGGGTTCGGACAAGATTGCCTTCGGAAGATGAAGAATCGGATTCCTGCTCTGCTGTCGCATCGGACAATACAGTGTCCAGCGAAGGACAACCCCGCGAGTCATTTATGATAAGCGCGGAAGAAATGGCCAAGATGCTTGAAGACGCTTTGGCTAAGCAGAAAGAAAGTTTCAAGTTTGAGATGCAGATGGCCCTGCAGACTATGAGAGAGATGCATGAGCAACAAATCCAGGCATTCAGGAACCAACAAGGTGAACCAAGTCACCGTAATCAGGTTGTTCAGGAAGAAGAGCACACGGATAGGGATGGAGCTCACAATGCCAATAACCCTCCCGTCAATGCAGGGGGTTGTTCGCGGGAAAAATCGTGTCTTTCTTCATTGTTGATATCATTGCTATCTCAGTTAACAACTTTATGCGTTACAAAGATCCGGTCTTTTTATAAGATCCGGTTACAATGAAAAATCAAAGAAAACAAAGTAAAGATTACAATTTTCCTTATTTGTCGAACTAATCGCGAGCTCCTGTTTTGCGGTCGCTCGCTTTGGTGGGTTCTTTGCCTGCGCCGGGGTTATTTGCCGTGGACCACCGCGTGATCTCGATCCGGTCGGATCTACACGATATGACGGGTAATATTCCACCAAGGGAATAATAGCCGGGAGGGATTGTTTCACCAAGGAAACAACCGCTCGAATCTCGGGATCTAAGAACCAAGCTTAGATCCGGAGTGTGATCGTGTAGATCTCAAATCCAATCCTCTCGAACTCCTGCCTTATTTGGCGTTGGTGATCGCCGAGCACCGGATCTGAAAGTCCAAGTCTCCAAGCCTTCAAAGTTGTGATCTTTTTTAGATCTGAGTCTTCAATCCAGCAGGGCTTCGCCTCTCTCCAAAATTTCCAACCTCTGAAACAAATGAGCACAAGGCCTATTTATAGGCACTCAGAACTGTGCCCGCGCACAGTTCTGAGCCTAGCCACCCATGGGTGGCTCGGCCTTGGCCGAGCCACCTCAGGGTGGCTCGGCTTGGGCCGAGCCACCCTGGGGTGGTTCGGTTTCGGCCGAGTCCCCGGGTGTTTGTCCGTTTCGTCCTTTGTTTCCGGTTCTGGTTCTCTTGTGTGGTTGATTGACTTGGCAACGACTCTTTGACTTGATTCCAGATTTGGCAGTGAGTCGGGTTCCTGATATGGCAGTAAACCAACTTCTGAATTTGAGTCCGGAATTGATGTTGATTTGATCGTGATTCATCCGAGTTCGCTCTTGTTTAGATGACTCGGTGATTCACCTAAACATTGGTTTGATTCCGCGTGCGAGTGGATGCATTCCAATGCTTGGGTGCGATTTGTCGCCTCGTTAACCTGCTCCGTTGCGTATAGCTTGGCTTCAGCGTTGGCGAGCTAACGGTCTTGTTTGGATACGTCGCCCGGTGGTCCGTTTGTTAAATCGGCGTCGAGCTGTGCTAAGGGACCTATAGGCAATTTTATACGCCTACAGATACCCCCTCCAAAGTATTTCAGTCTCATTCTTTTATAGAAGAGTCTGGAATACTTTGGATGTGATTGTCCCAACCTTCAGTCGGTGTAACGGGACTCTGGAATGACTTCTGTTCTGGATTCCTTCAATTCCTTCAGGCTATTCAGTGCTTTGTAGAATGCCTGTAGGGGTTCCGGTGCTGCATTTATTGTCTGACCGTTGTTGGAATTTGAACTTGAAGTCGATTCTTGATTTCTTGACTTTTTGGCTCGAGTTTGCTGCTTCAACACAGAACTTATCATCGATTGACTGCGTTGAATCTTCATCTATAACGCGTTGTCTGGCGTTTGAGCTTCATTGCGACGCGTTGTCCGGCGTCCAGGCTTCATTATGATGCACTGTTCGGCATTTGACACAGTTTATACTCGTACGTCTGCTGGAGTACACACGGTTTAAGCTCTTAAGGAATTGGAGCATGGGTCTTATCCCAAGGTCGTTGGATGCTCGAGTCACGAGACCAACTCATAAAGTTGATGCGTCAATGACTCGCATATTTATAGGATTTTTGGCAAATCCTCAGCCATCAACGGGTTTGATGCGCCTTTACCGACTACCGTTTGAGTCGGGCTAGCATGCGGATTATCGGAATCCGTTCCGCATGTAACGTTGTGCTAAGGGAATGAACTCCCTTAGACTTCGTGCTATGATGTCGAATACATAGACTTCGCCATTGTTACGGGAATAGGCTACCCGGCGACACGTGTTAGGTGTTGACTTTAGGATTTTTGGCTAACCCCCAGCCTTCAACGGGTTTGATTAGCCTTTACCGACTACCGTTTGAGTCGGGCTAGCATGCGGATTGTCGGAATCCGTTCCGCATGTAACGTTGTGCTAAGGGAATGAACTCCCTTAGACTTCGTGCTATGATGTCGAATACATAGACTTCGCCATTGTTACGGGAATAGGCTACCCGGCGACACGTGTTAGGTGTTGACTTTAGGATTTTTGGCTAACCCCCAGCCTTCAACGGGTTTGATTAGCCTTTACCGACTACCGTTTGAGTCGGGCTAGCATGCGGATTGTCTAACTCCGTTCGCATGTAACGTTGTGCTAAGAGAATGAATTCTCTTAGACTTCGTGCTATGATGTCGAATACATAGACTTCGCCATTGTTACGGGAATAGGCTACCCGGCAACACGTGTTAGGTGTTGACTTTATCCCTACTTAGGTTTCGGGATAAAATACCCCAGACTGGTCTTCTGGTGTCTTTTTCTACGGCGAAAGACTAAACCGGCGACGCGTGTTAGGCGTCGGCATATCCTTTCTTAGGATTCAGGATGACATTCCCCATGCGTGTAAGGCATGGTTTTTGGTGTTATTAATAACGACCTGCCACAATGTTGAATATGTGGACGGGTGTTCTTTTTAACGGTTAAGAACTAACCGGCAGCGCATGTTAAGCGCAGACTTATCCTTGCTTAGGTTTCAGGATAAAATACCCCAGAATCAGACTCTGGTGTCTTTTTGTGCGGAAAAAGACTAAACCGGCAGCGCGTGTTAGGCGCAGACTTATCCCTGCTTAGGATTCGGGATAAACTTCCTAGGATGAATCCTAGATTGATAGATTCTTAGAAAAGGTTGGTGCGGGAAAGGAAGAATTTTATATTCTATTTCCCGGTCTTCTTTTAGGGTGAAGGCGAACCCGAATACAAGGAAGGAAGAATTTTATATTCTATTCCTTGATTCTGGAAAGGAAGAATTTTATATTCTATTTCCAGCGCAAAAGAAACTAGAAGTGGGATCTCCACTCCGAGAATCTGGAAGATCTAGATAAACTTACCTTTTATAGGATTGGTTATCTAATCTGAAGATGAGTTTTTTCATTTATCGAAGTGAAATTTCAACTTCGGTTATGACCATGAGAAGGCTTAACCAAAGAGAAAAAGAAGGGAGTTCTTTCGTTTATCGAAAGGGGACTCCGAACCGAAAGTGGACCTCTTGTTCATGGAAAGAATCAAGAGGGTCAGAAAAACATTTTTGGTGGACTCACTGTCAATTGAAATTGATCAGTGAGGGATTTTGGTGGTGAAAATGATTTTGGGTTATCCTCTAGAATATTAAGTGTAATATTCTTTAAGGAACTTCCCGATAAATGAGTTATCCTGAAGGTACTAAGGATAGTACTTTTTCAGGAACTTCCCATTTATTGGCATTAATTGCCTGGCGCCCTCTGGAGTAATTAGGCGATATGCGCCGTTTGAGTAGACTATGTCTATCACAAACGGGCCTTCCCATTTGGGTTCGAATTTACCTTTCTTCTTGGAAGTGAGGATTATTGGTCGGCGAGCAGCGAGGACCAGATCTCCTTCCTTGAAGCTTCTCTGTCGGACTCTTTTGTTAAAAGCCGGTTTGATCCGAGTGAGGAATGCTTCTGAATCGGCCAAGGCCTCTTGCAATGCTTCTCTAGTTTCTTTAGACAGCCGCCTTAACTCATATAGCGTTATCCGCGCTGGAATATTAGCTAGCTGAGCCATGATGTCAAAGGCGCGTGGAGTTTTCGAACTCTCCGGTTTATCCTTTCCAATCGGACGACTGAAACGAGACTGCTTCGGATTTTGCACCGGCTATCGTAGAGCTTCTTTACCCGGTGTGGGACTTGTAATCACCCCCATCTCTGTGAGAGTTTTGGCTGGTCCCCGTTTGTTCACCCCCTGCTCATTAGGTAGCGGATAATTTGTAGTGATACTCATTTCCGCTCCGGGTCGCAAAAACTTCTTGTTCTTCAGAGAGCGGGAAAGTGGGGATTCTTTCGTCATCTTCCTCTGGGATAGCAGAGACTCCATAACAAGACTTCTCTTT
>NW_017973362.1:0-3735 GCF_001876935.1 Asparagus officinalis
AGTGGCTCGGCGGTCGAGCACCCAAGGTGCTCGGCCATTCACCGATCGAGCCACCTTGAGTGGCCCCGGCCAGCCGAGCCACCTTCAGGTGGGCTCGGCCCAGAGCCGAGCCACCCTTGAGGTGGCCGCCCAGATCGTGTGCCTAGGCACAGATTCTACGTGCCTATAAATAGGCTAGGGCTGGTTTAATTTGAGGGTTGGAAATTTGGAGTGAGGCGGCCCTGCTGATTGGAGACTCGCAACTTAAAAAGATTGGAACTTTGGGATTCGGGACTCACTCTTCAGATCTGCCGTGCTCGGCCGACCATCCACTGTCAAATCAAGGCAGGTGTTCGAGAGGATCGGCATCTCAGATCTACGCATGGCCATTACTCCGATCTAAGCTTTGGTCTTAGATCCCGGACTGGACGATTGTTTCCTTGGTGAAACAATCCTCCCGGCTATTATTTCCTGTGATAATACCCGCGTACTGCTGTAGATGCGACGGATTCTAGATCTCGCGGTGCGTCCACCCCCGGCAAACAAACCACCGGCGCAGGCAAAGAACCCACAAAGCAGACGACCGCAAAACAGGAGGATCGCGATTCGTTCGACACAAACAGCAAACAAAGTTGTAATCTTTGTTATTTTCATTGCATTTTCGTTTGTAACCGATCTTATAAAAAGATCGGAATCTTTTGTCAACTCAAAAAGTTGTAACTCAAGATGACAATGAAATCAATAACAAAGAAAGCAACGAATTTTCCCGCGAACACCCGCGAAGGGTGCCAACGAATGACCGAACCATCAAGGGCTCGTTGCCAGAGATCACCCCCAAGTTGAACGGCGTGAAGTTGATCAGGTTGAACTTCGCCGGATACGGGATCGAATCCCATTTTCTTGGGTAAGGACACGGAATACCGGTCTTTTTCACCTCTCGAGCAGACATCAGGGCGTCGATTTTTCTTTCGAGATCCCTCGGAATCATACGGCCACCCCCAGTGTTGTCATTACTGGTGGGTCCACCCCCAGTGTTGTCATCACTGGTGGGTCCACCCCCAGCGTTGTTATTTTTAGTGGGGCCACCCCCAATATTCTTGGGCGGTGCGTCGGCCATGACGATTTCGACCACCTCCGGATCGCTGTCAACTGCAGCGTTGTGGGTGGGACGATTGGACTCAACTAGCTGGTTTGACAAAGCTCGGATTCGTTGATCGTGCATTTGTCTCATCTCTTGCATAGCCATTTCCATTTCGAACTTGAAGATTTCCTTCTGCTTAGCCAGGGCCTCTTCAATGATTTTGGCTATCTGTTCGGTGTTGGCCATGAACACCTCTCGAGCTTGCCCTATACTAGACGTTGTATCGTCGGAGGCGAGCGCGGAGAATGGACTCCTTCATGGACTCCATGGTCGTTGTTATATCCGACGGCTTCTAGCTAAAGCTGAACCATTCCCGAATCGACCCTGCTTCCTAAAGAGAAATTAGGGTCGGCACTACTTGAAATGATTGGGGAATTTCCTTTGTTGACCATATTGATGGTAACTTCTAGGAGTTCATCATCTCGAGCAGCCGATCCTCTTTGGTGGGAATGCCCTGATTTGGGGTTCGTGATTCCATCGGAGATTCTCTCGGATATCGAGACCCTCTGCGGAGCGGTCTTGGGGCAGCTACAGGTTGATAATACTGCCCTGATAAATTTGGTACACGGACAGTGAGAATCCGCTTCCCGGGTGTTTCTCTTTCGAGATTCATCCGCACCCCCAGCCTGATAGTACAACTCACTGACTTTGCAGTCGGAGTAACCTATCGGCTGCTCACAGGGGTTCTCAGGTATAACGCGTTCGTCTGTCCGACGCGTCTTCTTCTGAGTAAACACTACCTTTCTGAGTAGAAATTGCCTTGTTGGCCTCTGCAAGAGTCGCACGTTTGGAATCACTCCTTTGTGAGGGTGAAACCTTAACGGGCTCTTGGTCCTTTGCCCGCACCGCCGAGCTGGTTGTTGCAGAGTTCGATTTGTTAGGAGGTCGTGTACGACCCCCAGTCTGGATGTTGGCTCGAAGCTCCTTCAACGATCCCCAGCTTTCCTTGACAAGCGCTTTTCCTCGATTCTCGGGTAGAGCATCGATACGGTTGTTCGGAGGATTCTTGAACTTGGGGAAATCCGCGCTGCGGTGGGGCTTTTCCAGAGGTTCGGGATCTGAAATTGATGAAGGTTGGAGAGCAATATTACCTGCTTTTACCTTAGGCGTTGATTCGGCCTTTGGCATCCAAACTCGTTCGGACCTCGGCGATCTCTTAACGGCCTCTCCCTTTAGCATTTCTCGTGCTCTTTGGACCAGGGCTCGGGCATGCGCACGCAAGGCGCGGCGCTTCTGGATTCGCTCCTCGAGAGTAGAACGGGTTCTTTTGACATGAACCCATTTGTTTGTTTCTGCTTCGGAGGAGGGGCTGGTTGTTTGCCGTGGTTGCTCCTGGCGTTGCCTGGATTTTAGATCCACGTTATAGCGGATCCCATCCATTGGCTCCAAAGCCTCGGCCAGCTGTCGAGCAAGACGTTGACGCTGTCTTTGTCGTGCTCTCTTTGATAATGCCGGAGCGTCTTCAGAAGCCATCTCCTCGGCGGAAGAGGAGTCCGGATCTGCGATCTCGACCATTTTGGACGACGTGGGGACGTCGCGTGGTGCAAGTGCAGAGGCGGCAACGGGGTCTTGGATTTTTGAACCGAAGGACCTGCAATCATTTATGAAAGAGGTTACCTTTCTGTACCCGTTTGGAGAGGCGGATCTGGAGGAGGAGGAAGAGAGGCCTTCTTTGAACCGTTGTTGATCGAGCTCGTGTTCTTCATTCACCCCGATCTTGAGTGCTGGTTGCGTCACGACGGCGTCGGTTGCGATGCCGTTGGCTCCCACTGTGGTCGCCAGCTTGTTTGCGGAAAAAGTCGCCGTATTCATTGCTGCATTCATTACAACTTTGATCGTTACAATGAAACAAAAAGATAGCCTTTTTATAAGACCGGTACACAATGAAAACAAAAGAAATACAACTCTTTTCAAACAAACGCAAGATCTGTTTGTCATCTCTTGCTTGCGTGGGTCTTTTGCCTGTGACGGGGATGTTGATATCCGTGGACCACCGGGGCACTCAGATCTGGTCCGAGAAAATCGGGCAGAGTTTCGTCTATCCGCGGGGGGATTTTAGAAACTCTGAACCCCGTCGATCCGCGTGGGATCTCAGAGGTGTAAAGCTTATGTCTCGGCTAAAACGAGGCACTAGCTCTCCTTTGTATCACCGCTAAGGGCAACACTAAGGGAAAAGAAGGTGGGGAATGAAGAAGAAGACTCCTTTGCTGCAGAAGGCTCGCTCACTCCTCGATCCGGCAGGGCTTCGCCGCTCTCTTAGAAAACCCCGACTCCTTCCTCCGGCAGGGCTTCGCCGCTCCTCTCTGGAATTTCAGATCTCAAAGGCTAGAGCTCTAGATCTGAAATTCCTCTCCCAAAACCAAGGCCAAGAGAATGGAGGCCCTAGGGGCCTATTTATAGGAAAAGCAAGGGGTAGGGGGCTGGTTGAGGACACCCCTAGGGGGGTGTCTCGGCTCCAAAACCGAGACACCCCTTGGGGTGTCTCGGCCATGGCCGAGACACCCCCAAGGGGTGTCTCGGTTTTGGAGCCGAGACACCCCCCTAGGGGTGTCCTCAACCAGCCCCCACCCCTTGCTTTTCCTATAAATAGGCCCCTAGGGCCTCATTTCTCTGGG
>NW_017973362.1:14410-22233 GCF_001876935.1 Asparagus officinalis
GTGGCTCGGCACAGTGCCGGCCACCTCGAGGTGGCCGACAGTGGCCGACGGTGGCCGACGTTTCTCTTTTTGCGGGCACTGTCCTGAGAGCCTATAAATAGGCCACCCCCTTGTCATTTGAGAAGGTTGGAAATTTTGGAGAGAGGCGAAGCCCTGCTGGATTGGAGACTCGGAACTTAAAAAAGATTGAAACTTTGGGACTTCGGGGACTCACTCCTTCAGATCTGGTGCTCGGCGATCATCAACGTCAAATAAGGCAGGTGTTCGAGAGGATCAGATCTCAGATCTACGCAGGCATACTCCGGATCTAAGCTTGGTCTTAGATCCCGAGACTTGGACGATTGTTTCCTTGGTGAAACAATCCTCCCCGGCTATTATTTCCTTGGTGAAATAATACCCGTTGTACTGCGTAGATCCGACCGGATCTAGATCGCGCGGTGGTCCACGGCAAACAACCCCGGCGCAGGCAAAGAACCCACAAAGCGAGCGACCGCAAAACAGGAGCTCGCGATTCGTTCGACACAAAAGGAGAAAAGTTGTAATCTTTGTTTATTTTTATTTGATTTTCGTTGTAACCGGATCTTATAAAAAGACCGGATCTTTTGTAACTCAAAAAGTTGTAACTCAAGATGACAATGGAATCAATAACAAAGAAAGACACGAATTTTCCAGCGAACAATCTGGCGACCACAGTGGGAGCCACCGATCTCGCTGCCGAGATCGGAGCGTCGCAGCCGCGGATCTTGATCCCAGTCGTGGAGGAGGTCGAATACGAGTTCGATCAGACCAAGTTCGAGGAATACCTTTCATCCTCGTCTAGATCAACCTCCCCCCGCAAGTCCAAGAAGTCCAAGTTCTCTTCCAACAGAAAGGTGCGTTGGTACGAAGAAGTTGAAGCTACCAACGACGACCTCATCTCGATTGACGCCAAAGTTGCGTCAGATGAGGCTCCACCAATCTCCAACCAGATCAAGCTGGTTCCAACCAATTCCTCCGTCACCAAAGGAGCGGTGACTCTCTCAAAGAGAGCCCGCCAAAGGCAACGCCAACGCTTGGCCAAACAATTCGCCAAAGCGATGGAGTCCACCGACGGAGTCCGCTACAACGCGGGTCTGAAGAACAAGAGAGGCAAACAGCCTCAACAACAGATGAACGGCACCTCTTCCAAGCCGCCAACAATGGAATGGATCCGTGTCAAACGGAATCGTTCGACGCTGGAAGAACGCATCCGCAAACGCCGCGCACTATCAGCGCAGGCACGGGCTCAAGCCGAAGAAGCCCGTAGAAAGTTGCAGAAAGAAGTGGCCAAGAAGCCGCCACCAACTCGCAAAGTTTGGAGGCCAAAGTCTGAAGCGGCAATTCAGGCTAAGGAGCAACCTTTGCAGCCTCCAACCAAAATTCAACCTCCGGCGAACCCAGCTAAGTCGCCGAGAATTCCCATAGCTACTCCGGGAGATCATGCAGAATCCTCCCGAAGAAGAAAGCCAGTCTTGGAGCGCCTCGGTCCAATTCCCGATGAGCGAAGCAAAGCTCCGATCCAAGAACGTTTGGGCCCACTAAGAAAACCCCGAACGAATCAACACGCTGGGGGTCACCGCTACCTCCAACATGACAAGGAGCTCAAGGCAACTGCGCGCGCTAATTTGCGCATTGAGGTCCAAGAGCCCGCTGAGAATTCACGCCCAAAAAGGCATGTCTCAAGGCGCGTGACTCTTGAAAGTCCAAGGAAGGCAATTCGCCCTCAGATGGAAACATTATCATCTGATAGTGATAATGTTATACCTGAGAAGTCGTGCCCACACACGATAGGTTACTCCGACTGTCAAAATGACGAGTTGTACTATCGTGCTGGGGGTACGAACAGAACCAGAAAGAGGAGTCCCCGAGAACAGGAAACTCAGTGCCCTTGTTCAAAGCTCATTCGGGCGGTACTGTCTCAATGCAACTGCATCAAGGTAGTCCCCGAGAGAATTTCAGTGTTCGAAAGGCTCGGCACCGAAACGCCAAAACCAAGGTATAGGCGTTTCCGGCAAAGAAGAACGGTGGTTAAAGACGGAGAATTTCCGAGGGTCACCGCCAACATGACCAGCAAAGAGACATCGACACAGATTGATCTCAAATCGTTTCTGGAAGCGTCCCGGCGTGTAACCCGTCTGCAGTCCGGAGCCATCGCACGAGGAACTTATGGTAGGGTTCGGACAAGATTGCCTTCGGAAGATGAAGAATCGGATTCCTGCTCTGCTGTCGCATCGGACAATACAGTGTCCAGCGAAGGACAACCCCGCGAGTCATTTATGATAAGCGCGGAAGAAATGGCCAAGATGCTTGAAGACGCTTTGGCTAAGCAGAAAGAAAGTTTCAAATTCGAGATGGAGATGGCCATGCAGCAGATGAGAGAGATGCATGAGCAGCAAATCCAGGCATTCAGGAACCAGCAAAGTGAATCGAACCGCCGTAACCCGATTGTTCAGGAAAAGGAGCACGCAGAAAGGGATGAAGCTCACAATGCCAATAACCCTCCCGTCAATGCAGGGGGTGGTAACGAGGATGCCAACGAAGATACAAGTGAAGACTTGAAGATCAAAGATCTCGAGAGCAAAATCAACACATTGATCTCCGCTCAAGAGGTGAAGAAGACGGGCATTCCTTGTTCATACCCACGAGAATGGGAATCAATCCCCTATCCGGCGAAGTTCAGTCTGATTAACTTTACGCCGTTTGATGGGAAGGGTTCCCCCACTCAGCATTTGATTTATTTCAAATCGCACTTGGGTATTATCTCCGGCAATGAGCCTCTGATGGTGCGGTCATTCGTTGGCACTCTTCGCGGAGCCGCCTTCGATTGGTACCGCCGCCTCAAGCCAGGAAACGTGAACAGCTGGGATGACATGGAGACCAAGTTCCTGGCCAACTTCTTCGACGACGACACCGAGATATCTATCGGATCATTGCTCGATGAGAAGCAGAAGGACGGGGAGTTAGTCGACACCTTCGTCAAAAGGTTCCGGAACAAGGCGATGAATTGCCGGGACCCGATCACAGAGGAATTCATCCTCCAAACTTGCCACAACAACCTTGCGTTGGACGTGTTGGAAGCAATGGGAACAGCACCGTCTGACACTTGGAAGGATCTGAAGGTCCGAGGGGAGCAGGCTGAGCGATTCCTTAGAAGGAAGAAGGCCGAGAGGAACCAACCGACGGTTAATCCGCTGGACTCAAATTTCGCCTCTCGTGGTAAGGGCAAAACACCTGCAGCTACTGGTGGTGCTAATCAAGCGTCACAACAGCAATCCCGAAGGCAGCAAAAGACTTCGGGTCCGAGACTCCAAAGAGAGTATTCCTTCAAGGACGAAGACGTTCCAGCCATCTTCGAATCCCTCCTTGAAGGTAACAAGATCAAGCTACCACCTATCACAAATCAGGAGGAAGCTGACAACACTACGGACCCAAAGTACTGTGCATACCACAGGAGGGTCGTTCATCCCACCAAGGATTGCTTTGCTCTCAAGAATAGCATTCAGACCTTGGTTGAAGCTGGCGTCATAACGCTGAGGTAAGCCAATTGAGAATGGCAGACTCCGATAAGTATAAGAGTATAAACTGCTTCTCAAAACTCCAAAGAGTATACGAGTATAAACTGTTTCTCAATCCTCCGACCGGTATAAGAGGTTAAACTACTCCCTGATACTCCAATAGGTATATGAGTCTAAACTGTTTCCCCACTTTTGACGGGAAGTTCCTGGAGAATATTAAGCTAATATTCTTAAGGATAACCCGGTTAGTTAACTGATAATAATGTCCGAACCAGTTCCGCAGAGGAAACTGGGGGTGGACGATTTATGTAATGGGAAGTTCCCAAAACCACAGCAATGTAATGAATAAGAACTCCCATTCTCACCATGTCTATGCACTCAACACTCTCTCTGTTAGAGTCTGGACGTAAAGTACCCACTTGGTCAAACCTTCTTACAGTTAGGACCACAGTCAAAATCCCCTCTCGATTCCCCCAATGAACGAGAGGTCCACAAATTGAGCGATCAAACCTTCCTACAGTTAGGATTGTCTCAAAACACCCACTTGGTCAAACCTTCTTACAGTTAGGACCACAGTCAAAATCCCCTCTCGATTCCCCCAATGAACGAGAGGTCCACAAATTGAGCGATCAAACCTTCCTACAGTTAGGATTGTCTCAAAACACCCACTTGGTCAAACCTTCTTACAGTTAGGACCACAGTCAAAATCCCCTCTCGATTCCCCCAATGAACGAGAGGTCCACAAATTGAGCGATCAAACCTTCCTACAGTTAGGATTGTCTCAAAACACCCACTTGGTCAAACCTTCTTACAGTTAGGACCACAGTCAAAATCCCCTCTCGATTCCTCCAATGAACGAGAGGTCCACTTTCAAATCGAGTGATCAAACCTTCCTACAGTTAGGGTCATCTCAAACTCCTGCTTGGTCAAACCTTCCTACAGTTAGGACCAAAACCGCAATTCACTCTCGATAAACGAGAAATTCATCTTTAGTTCGGTAATCAAACCTTCCGACAGTTAGGGTTATCCGAATCTTTTCGATTCTCGGAGTGGAGATCCCACTCTCAGTCTCACCTTTCCGGATTCTGGGGGTGGAGATCCCACCTCGAGTCTCCTTTCCAATTGAAGAGAGAATATAAAATTCTTCTTCTTCATTTTCGGGAGATAGAATATAAAATTCTTCCTCTCCCATTTCGGGTTCGTCTTTGCCCCAAGAGAAGACACCACCTTTTTCAAATCCCAAAATTTGTGCCTCACAGGTACTAGGAAGTTTATCCCGAATCCTAAGCAGGGATAAGTCTGCGCCTAACACGCGCTGCCGGTTTAGTCTTTTTCCGCACAAAAAGACACCAGAGTTCGATTCTGGGGTATTTTATCCTGAAACCTAAGCAAGGATAAGTTTGCGCTTAACCTGCGCTGCCGGTTAGTTCTTAACCGTTAAAAAGAACACTCGTCCGCATATTCAACATTGCGGCAGGTTGTTATTAATAACACCAAAATCCATGCCTTACACGCATGGGGAATGTCATCCTGAATCCTAAGAAAGGATATGTCGACACCTAACACGTGTCGCCGGTTTAGTCTTTTACCGATTGAAAAAGACACCAGAATACCAGTCTGGGGTATTTTTATCCCGAAGCCTAAGTAGGGATAAGTCAACGTCTAATACACGTTGCTGGGTAGCCTATTCCCATAACAATGGTAAAGCCTATGTATTCAACATCATAGCACAAAGTCTAAGAGAATTCACTCTCTTAGCACAACGTTACATGCGGAACGGATTTCGTCAATCCGCATGCTAGCCCGACTCAAACGGTAGTCGGTAAAGGCTAATCAAATCCGTTAAAGGCTTGGGGTTAGCCAAAAATCCTAAAGTCAACGCCTAACACGCGTCGCCGGGTAGTCTATTCCCGTGAGAAAGACGAAGTCTACGTATTCGAAGTCGTAGCATCAAGTCTAAGGGAGTTCATTCCTTTAGCACAACGTCACATGCGGAACGGACTTAAGACAATCCGCATGTAAGCCCGATTCAAACGGTAATCGGTAAAAGCATGACAAATCCGTTGAGGGCTGAGGATTTGCCAAAAATCCTAAGTCAACGTCTGATACACGTTGCTGTTTAGTCTTTTCACAGGAGAAAGACGAAGTCTACGTATTCAATATCGTAGCACTAAAAGGGTTAACTCTTTTAGCGTAACGTCACATGCGGAACGGACTTAAACAATCCGCATGCTAGCCCGACTCAAACGGTAGTCGGTAAAGGCTCATCAAACCCGTTGATGGCTGAGGGTTTGCCAAAAATCCTATAAATACGAAAGTCACTGACGCATCAGCTTCTTTAGTTGGTCTCGTGACCTGAGCAACATACGACATTCAAAACCCTAAGGTTAACGCCGGACAACGCATAACCCTAGGTCAACGCCAGTCAACGCGTTGCAATCAAACAGTCAACGTACGACGTCCAAAACCCTAAGGTCAACGCCGGACAACGCGTAACCCTAGGTCAACGCCAGTCAATGCGTTGCGATCAAAAAATCAACGTACGACGTTCAAAACCCTAGGTCAACGCCGGACAACGCGTAACCCTAGGTCAACGCCTATCAATGCGTTGCAATGAAAGAATCAATACTCCGAAAAGTATACGAGTATAAACTGCTTCTTAATACTCCAATAAGGTATACGAGTATAAACTATTCCCTATTGTTGGTTGAGAAGTTCCTGGAGAATATTTTCATTCTTAAGGATAACTCAACAACACTACGCCGGACAACGCGTCGCAAATAAAGACTCAACGCCGACAGTCGAGGGTCAGTTCTGTGTTCAACCAACAAGCACGAGCTAAAAATCAGAAAACCAGGAATTGACTTCAAGTTCGAATTTCCGACAACGGTCAGACAATAAATGCAGCACCGGAACTCTTGCAGACATTCGACAAAGCACCGAATAGCCTGGAAGATTGAAGGAATCAAGAACGGAAGTCATTCCAAGGTCCCATTACACCGACTGAAGGTGGGGACAATCATATCCAAAGTATTCCAGACTCTTCTATAAAAGAACGAGACTGAAATACTTTGGAGGGGGTATCTGTAGGCATATAAAATTGCTTATAGGTCCCTTAGCTCAGCTCGGCACGAACCGACAAACCAACGAGGCGACGAGATCGACGAATCGCACGCAAGCAACGGAATACATCCATTCGCGTGCGGGATCAAGCCAAGTGTTCGAAGAGTCAACGAGTCATCCAACCGAGAGCGGACTCGAACGAATCACGATCGAATCAAGATCGGTTTCGGACTCGAACTCAGAAGTGGATTTACTGCCAAATCAGGAATCCGACTTACTGCCAAATCAGGAATCAAATCAGAGTCTGGATCAACCGAATCACGGACAGAACCAAAGGCGTAAAACACCAAAAAAACCACCACCTAGAGGGGCTCGGCCGGACTCAGACTCAGAAGTGGATTTACTGCCTAATCGGGATCCGGATTTACTGCCAAATCAGGTCAACGAATCAAGTCTGGATAAATCAACCACAGAACCAAATCACAGATAGAACCAAGGCGGAAAACACCAAACCCACCACCTAGAGGGGCTCGGCCGAAGCCGAGCCAACTTCAGGTGGCTCGGCCCAAGCCGAGCCACCTCAAGGTGGCTCGGCCAAGGCCGAGCCACCCCAAGGTGGCTCGGCCCAGAGCCGAGCCACCCTGAGGTGGCCGGCCCAGATCTGTGCCTAGACACAGATCTGAGTGCCTATAAATAGGCTAGGCCTTGGTTCATTTGAGGGGTTGGAAATTTTGGAGAGAGGCGAAGCCCTGCTGGATTGGAGACTCGGAACTTAAAAAAGATTGGAACTTTGGGACTTCGGGGACTCACTCCTTCAGATCTGGTGCTCGGCGACCATCCACGTCAAATAAGGCAGGTGTTCGAGAGGATCAGATCTCAGATCTACGCAGGCATACTCCGGATCTAAGCTTGGTCTTAGATCCCGAGACTTGGACGATTGTTTCCTTGGTGAAACAATCCTCCCCGGCTATTATTTCCTTGGTGAAATAATACCCGTCCCGGATCTAGATCTCGTGGTGGTCCACGGCAAACAACCCCGGCGCAGGCAAAGAACCCACAAAGCGAGCGACCGCAAAACAGGAGCTCGCGATTCGTTCGACACAAACAAGGAAACAAAGTTGTAATCTTTGTTTATTTTCAATTTGATTTTCGTTGTAGCCGGATCTTATAAAAAGATCGGATCTTTTGTAACTCAAAAAGTTGTAACTCAAGATGACAATGAAATCA
>NW_017973363.1:0-4507 GCF_001876935.1 Asparagus officinalis
TTGTAGGGATCCAGTCAGCGAAGATTTCATCCTCGAGACCTGTCATAACAATCTTTCATTGGACATCCTAGAAGCCATGGGAATGGCACCGCTAAAGACCTGGAAGGATCTGAAGGTGCGAGGAGAACGAGCCGAACGATTCCTTAAAAGGAAGAAGGCGGAAAGGGGTCAAATAGCTAATAATGCTCCGCAACCAAATTTTGTCCCTAGGGGTAAAGGAAAAGCACATGCAAATGCCGTGAACGCAAATCAAACGTTCGAAGTGCAAGCGCAACCGCAACAGCAGCAGCAAAAGGCGCCTCAACAATCAAGGTGGCAACAGCAGACCCAGAAGCCAAAAGCCTCGGAGCCGAAGTTCCCAAAAGTCTACTCGTTCAAAGAGGATGAAGTTCCCGGTATCTTCAAGTACCTCATTGAGAATAACAAAATCAAATTGCCTCCAGTCCAAGATCAGGAAGATGCCAAGAGAATCAATGATCCAAAATACTGCGCATTTCATAGAGCGGTGCACCATCCTACCAAGGCGTGCTATGCCCTTAAGGACAAGATCCAAGCTCTAATTGATGTCGGGGTCATCACAATGAAGCAGCCGAAGGAGAAGAGAGTGGGAGCAAATGCAGTATCCGGCGTCATAACGCTAGGATAAGCCAATTAAGAACGGTAAGACTCCGACAAGTATAAGAGTATAAACTGCTTCTTAAGACTCCGACAAGTATAAGAGTATAAACTGCTTCTTAATACTCCAATAAGTATAAGAGTATAAACTGCTTCTCAATACTCCGAAGAGTATATGAGTATAAACTGCTTCTCAATCCTCCAACAGGTGCATGAGGTTAAACTGCTCCCTACATACTCCAATAGGTATATGAGTCTAAACTGTTTCCCACTTTTGACGGGAAGTTCCTGGAGAATATTACGCTAATATTCTTAAGGATAACCCGGTCAAGTAACTAAGAATAATATCCGAACCAGTTCCGCAGAGGAAACTGGGGGTGGACGATTTATGTAACGGGAAGTTCCCAAAACCATATATTCTCAAGGATAACCTGAACATGCGATTGAGGATAACGTACTCCTCGTTACACCCAGTTTTGCAAGAAAGCTGGGGATGGATAATTCGTGTAACGGGAAGTTCCCGAAAGAATGTTAATACTCTTAGGGATCACCCGATTAATATGAACAAAGTGATGAACACTAAGTCCCCTACCGATCAGACTAATTGACGGTGGGACCACCAAATTCTATCAAATTCAAATTTCCGCTATGTTCGTGCACTCAAAACTTTCATAGTTAGAGTCCGGATATAATCTGGTCAAACCTTCATACAGTTAGGACCACAACCAAAATCCGTTCACAAATCGAGCGATCAAACCTTCCTATAGTTAGGATTGTCTCAAACCCCCATTTGGCCAAACCTTCCTACAGTTAGGGTCAAAACCATAATTCACTCTCGATAAACGAGAAATTTATCTTTAGTTCGGTAATCAAACCTTCCGACAGTTAGGGTTATCCGAATCTTTTCGATTCTCGGAGTGGAGATCCCACTCTCAGTCTCACCTTTCCGGATTCTGGGGGTGGAGATCCCACCTCGAGTCTCCTTTCCAATTGAAGAGAGAATATAAAATTCTTCTTCTTCATTTTCGGGAGATAGAATATAAAATTCTTCCTCTCCCATTTCGGGTTCGTCTTTGCCCCAAGAGAAGACACCACCTTTTTCAAATCCCAAAATCTGTGCCTCACAGGTTAGGAAGTTTATCCCGAATCCTAAGCAGGGATAAGTCTGCGCCTAACACGCGCTGCCGGTTTAGTCTTTTTCCGTACAAAAAGACACCAGAGTTTGATTCTGGGGTATTCTATCCTGAAACCTAAGTAAGGATAAGCCTGCGCATAACCTGCGCTGCCGGTTAATTCTTAACCGTTGAAAAGAACACTCGCCCGCATATTCAACATTGCGGCAGGCTGTTATTAATAACACCAAAATCCATGCCTTACACGCATGGGGAATTTCATCCTGAATCCTAAGAAAGGATATGCCGACGCCTAACACGCGTCGCCGGTTTAGTCTTTCCCCGTAGAAAAAGACACCAGAGTTCGATTCTGGGGTATCTCATCCCGAAGCCTAAGTAGGGATAAGTCAACGTCTAATACACGTTGCCGGGTAGCCTATTCCCGTAACAATGGCGAAGCCTATGTATTCAACATCATAGCACAAAGTCTCAGAGAATTCACTCTCTTAGCACAACGTTACATGCGGAACGGATTTAGACAATCCGCATGCTAGCCCGACTCAAACGGTAGTCGGTAAAGGCTAATCAAACCCGTTGAAGGCTGGGGGTTAGCCAAAAACCCTAAAGTCAACGCCTAACACGCGTCGCCGGGTAGTCTATTCCCGTAAGAAAGACGAAGTCTACGTATTCAATATCGTAGCACTAAAAGGGTTAACTCTTTTAGCTTAACGTCACATGCGGAACGGACTTGAACAATCCGCATGCTAGCCCGACTCAAACGGTAGTCGGTAAAGGCTCATCAAACCCGTTAATGGCTGAGGGTTTGCCAAAAATCCTATAAATACGAGAGTCACTGACGCATCAGCTCCATTAGTTGGTCTCGTGACTTGAGCATCCAACGACGTTCGAAACCCTAAGGTCAACGCCGGACAACGCGTAACCCTAGGTCAACGCCAGTCAACGCGTTGCGAGCAAAAATTCAACGTACGACGTTCGAAACCCTAGGGTCAACGCCGGTCAACGCGTGATCCCTAGGTCAACGCCAGTCAACGCGTTGCGAGCAAAAATTCAACGTACGACGTTCGAAACCCTAGGGTTAACGCCGGTCAACGCATAACCCTAGGTCAACGCCAGTCAACGCGTTGCGAGCAAAAATTCAACGTACGACGTTCAAAACCCTAAGGTCAACGCCGGACAACGCATGACCCTAGGTCAACGCCTATCAATGCGTTGCAATGAAAGAATCAATACTCCGAAAAGTATACGAGTATAAACTGCTTCTTAATACTCCGAAAAGTATACGAGTATAAACTGCTTCTTAAACACTCCAATAAGGTATATGAGTATAAACTATTCCCTATTTTTGGGTTGAGAAGTTCCTGGAGAATATTGTTTATAAATATTCTTAAGGATAACTCAACAACACAACGCCGAACAACACGTTGTAAATGATGATCCAACACCGACGACCGATGGTCAATTCTATGTTGAAACAACCAACTCGAGCTAAAAAGTTAGAAAAGCAAGAATCGACTTCAAATTCAAAATTCCAACAGACGGTCAGACAATAAATGCAGCACCGGGACCCTTACAGACATTCGACAAAGCACCGAACAGCCTGGAGGACTGAAGGAATCAAGAACAGAAGCCATTCCAAGGTCCCGTTACACCGACTGAAGGTTGGGACAATCATATCCAAAGTATTCCAGACTCTTCTATAAAAGAACGAGACTGAAATACTTTGGAGGGGGTATCTGTAGGCATATAAAATTGCTTATAGGTCCCTTAGCTCAGCTCGGCACAAACCGACAAACCAACGAGGCAACTCCACAACGCCGAAGCCAAGCGATACGTGACGAAACGGATTAACGAGACTACGAAGCTAATGAACCGCACACAAACAACGGAATGAATCCACTCGCGTGCGGAATCAAGCCAAGTGTTGAAGAGTCAACGAGTGATCCAACCAAAGACAAACTCGGACGAATCACGATCGAATCAAGATCAATTTCGGACTCGAACTCAGAAGCGGATTTACTGCCTAATCAGGATCCACTCGCGTGCGGAATCAAGCCAAGTGTTGAAGAGTCAACGAGTGATCCAACCAAAGACAAACTCGGACGAATCACGATCGAATCAAGATCAGTTTCGGACTCGAACTCAGAAGCGGATTTACTGCCAAATCAGAAGCGGATTTACTGCCAAATCAGATCAACAAAATCAGAATCTAAGTCAACCGAATCACGGACAGAACCGAGAAACGGATACAGCGCAAAACGACGGAAAACAGCAAACCCAGAGGGGCTCGGCCAAAACCGAGCCGCCTCAAGGTGGCTCGGCCAAAGCCGAGCCACCCTGAGGTGGCTCGGTGGCCGAGCCACCTTGAGGTGGCCGGCCCAGAGCCGAGCCACCTCAAGGTGGCCGGCTGCACTGTGCCCAAGGCACAGTGAGGGTAGCCTATAAATAGGCCCCCTTTTGTTCATTTTCAAAGGTTGGACTTTTGAGAGCCGAAACTCTGCCGGATTGAAGATCGAGCTTAGAGTTTTGAAGACTTGAAGACTTGGACATCCAGATCTGATCCTCGGCGAGCATCCATGTCACAAAAGGCAGGAGTTTGAGAGAGGGGAAGAACAGATCCGAGATCTACACGAGATCACACTCCGGATCTAAGCTTGGTCTTAGATCCCGAGATCCGAGCGATTATTTCCTTAGTGAACTAATCCCTCCCGGCTATTACTCCCTTCGTGGAATAATACCCGCCAAATCGTGTAGATCCGAAC
>NW_017973363.1:19685-21223 GCF_001876935.1 Asparagus officinalis
AGGTCGTCGTGTCACAACCGATGATTAAGATCCCGGTTGAAGAGGTGGTCGAATACGAGTTCGACCAACAGAAGTACGAAGAATACCTTTCGTCCTCCTCCTCTAGATCCTCTGCTTCTCGCAAGCACAGGAAGATCAACGCCTCCGTTGCTGCGGTAGCTAAACCTTGCAACGTCCTTCCGGCCTCCAACGAGTCCGGATCTGTAGATCTAAACTCCTCCTTAATCAAGAAGTTGAGTACAGAAGGCGCGCCCACTTTATCGAAGAGAGCTCGTCAAAGGCAGCGCCAACGCATTGCGCGCCAACTCGTTAGGGCTTTGGAGTCAATTGACGGGATCCGTTACGAGGCGGATCTGAAAATTAGGCAATGCCAAGCGCCCCAACAATGGACAAATGCCCCCTCCTCCAAATCACCAACAAGCGAATGAGCACAAGTCAAAAGGACTCGTTCAACTCTTGAAGAGCGGATCAAAAAGCGCTGCGCACTGCTTGCATACACGCGAATTCTTGCGCAAGAGGCCAAAAGGTTGCAGAGGGAAGAAGTAAAAAAGAAGCCACAAAAACTGCACAAAGTTTGAAGGCTAAAGTCCAAGACGGCGGCCGAAAAGATTGAAAAACGCGGGTCACTCAAATCCGACCCGCCGAAACGCGGGTCACTCGAATCCGACCCGCTAATTTGCGGGTCACTCAAATCTGACCCGCTGAAACGCAGGTCACTCGAATCTGACCCTCCAAGCTGCGGGTCACCCAAATCTGACCATCCGACCCGTGGGTTACCCAAATCTGACCCGTGCCAGAGTCAAGGCAGAAGATGTTCTGCACCTGTTTTATCGATCCCTTTGAGTTCCGCACCTCCGGTGGGGCACCGCGACAGCGTGAATTTGTCCTGATTTAAGATCACAGATCGTCTTGGTCCTTCGCACGTGGGTCGAGGCAAAACCCCGGTCAAAGAACGCTTGGGTCAGGTGACTGAATCCCAAGCAGTTACTCGAGCTGGGGGTCGCACACTGAAAACTCCCCTAATTGACCGCCTTGGACGTCGAATTAAAGTCCAAGAGCACGTCAAGAGTTCACGCTTACAAATGCGTGACTCTAAACGCGTGACTCTTGAGAACGCCAAATGTAGGCATATAAAATTGCTTATAGGTCCCTTAGCACAGCTCGGCACAAACCGACAAACCAACGAGGCGACGAGATCGACAAATCGCACGCAAGCTACAGAATACATCCATTTGCGTTCAGAATCAAGCCAAGTGTTAAAGAGTCAACGAGTGATCCAACCAAGGACAAACTCGGACGAATCACGATCGAATCAAGATCAATTTCGGACTCGAACTCAGAAGCGGATTTACTGCCAAATCAGGAATCCAAACTGCCAAATCAGATCAACGAATCAGAGTCTGGATCAACCGAATCACGGACAGAACCCAAAGGCGGAAAACAGCAGAAACCCAAACCCAGAGGGGCTCGGCCAAAACCGAGCCGCCTCAAGGTGGCTCGGCCCAAGCCGAGCCACCTTGAGGGGGCTCGGCCCAAGC
>NW_017973363.1:21245-21673 GCF_001876935.1 Asparagus officinalis
ACCCGGAGGTGGCTCGGTGGCCGAGCCACCTCGGGGTGGCTCGGCCAATGCCGAGCCACCCTGAGGTGGCTCGGTGGCCGAGCCACCTTGAGGTGGCCGGCCCAGAGCCGAGCCACCTCAAGGTGGCCGGCTGCACTGTGCCCAAGGCACAGTGAGGGTAGTCTATAAATAGACCCCCTTTTGTTCATTTTCAAAGGTTGGACTTTGGAGAGCCGAAACTCTGCCAGATTGAAGATCGAGCTTAGAGTTTTGAAGACTTGAAGACTTGGACATCCAGATCTGATCCTCGGCGAGCATCTACGTCACAAAAGGTAGGAGTTCGAGAGAGGAGAAGAACAGATCTGAGATCTACACGAGACCACACTCCGGATCTAAGCTTGGTCTTAGATCCCGAGATCCGAGCGATTATTTCCTTAGTGAACTAATCC
>NW_017973364.1:0-21534 GCF_001876935.1 Asparagus officinalis
GTTACACGCCTCGAAATGTGCCTTTGTGGGCGCGAGTCTTCAGCGTGCTCTTGGACTTCGATGCGCAAGGTGGTGAGCGCAGCTGCCTTGAGTTCTTTGTTATACTGGAGATGACGACGACCCCCAGAGTGTTGAGTCGTTCTGGGCTTCTTCATCGGGCCCAAACGCTTGTGAACTGGAGCCTTGCCTCTCTCGTCGGGAATTGGACCGAGGCGCTCCAAGACTGGCTTTCTCCTTCGGGAGGATTCTGCATGATCTCCAGGAGTAGCTATGGGAATTCTCGGCGACTTAGCTTGGTTCGCCGGAGGTTGAATTTTGGTTGGAGGCTGCAGTTGCTGCTTTTTGGTCTGAACCGCCGCTTCAGACTTCGGCCTCCAAACTTTGCGAGTTGGTGGCGGATTCTTAGCTACCTCTTTCTGCAGCTTTCTACGGGCTTCTTCAGCTTGAGCCCGTGCCTGCGCTGATAGTGCGCGGCGTTTGCGGATGCGTTCTTCCAGCGTCGAACGATTCCGTTTGACACGGATCCATTCCATTGTTGGCGGCTTGGAAGAGGTGCCGTTCATCTGTTGTTGAGGCTGTTTGCCTCTTTTGTTCTTCAGATCCACGTTGTAGCGGATCCCGTCAACTGACTCCATGGCCTTTGCGAATCGTTTCGCAAGGCGTTGACGTTGCCTTTGGCGGGCTCTCTTCGAGAGAGTCACCACGCCCCCTGCGGCAGAAGGGTTGGCCAGAGCAGATCTGACCTGGTTGGAAACTGGAGGAATCTCACCCGATGCGACTTTGGCATCAAACGGGGCGAGATCTTCGTTGGTGGCTTCGACTTCTTCATACCAACGAACCTTTCTCCTGGAGGAGAGCTTGGACTTCTTGGACTTGCGGGGGGAGGTTGATCTAGACGAGGACAAGTATTCCTCGTACTTCTGCTGGTCGAACTCATACTCGACCTCCTCCACGACCGGGATCGAGATCCGCGGCTGCGACGCTCCGATCTCGGCAGCGAGATCGGTGGCTCCCACTGTGGTCGCCAGATTGTTCGCGGGGAAAACCGTTGCTTTCTTTATTATTGATTCCATTGTCATCTTGAGTTACAACTTTTTGAGTTACAAAAGATCCGGTCTTTTTATAAGATCCGGTTACAACGAAAATCAAATTGAAAAGAAATGAAAATTACAACTTTGTTTCCTTGTTTGTCGAACGAATCGCGAGCTCCTGTTTTGCGGTCGCTCGCTTGGTGGGTTCTTTGCCTGCGCCGGGGTTGTTTGCCGTGGACCACCGCGCGATCTAGATCCGGTCGGATCTACGCAGTACAACGGGTATTATTTCACCAAGGAAATAATAGCCGGGGAGGATTGTTTCACCAAGGAAACAATCGTCCAAGTCTCGGGATCTAAGACCAAGCTTAGATCCGGAGTGTAGCAACGTAGATCTGAGATCCGATCCTCTCGAACACCTGCCTTATTTGACGTTGATGATCGCCGAGCACCAGATCTGAAGGAGTGAGTCCCCGAAGTCCCAAAGTTTCAATCTTTTTTAAGTTCCGAGTCTCCAATCCAGCAGGGCTTCGCCTCTCCAAAATTTCCAACCCCTTTTCAAATGAACAAGGGGGTGGCCTATTTATAGGCTACCCTCACTGTGCCTTGGGCACAGTGTGGCCGGCCACAGGTGGCTCGGCCACCGAGCCACCATGTGGTGGTACGTTGATGACCTAGTCGTTAAGAGTCGTGATAAAAACGACCACATTAACGATCTGAAGACAATGTTCGAACTTATGAGAACTCATCAGTTAAAGATGAACCCGACTAAATCCTTCCTTGGAATGTCGAGCGGTAAATTTCTTGGGTTCGTCGTCACCACAAAAGGTATTCATATTGATCCTGATAAGGTGAAGGCGATAAACGAACTGCAGCCTCCAAGAAATCTTAAAGAACTCAGAGGATTGCAAGGTCGATTAGCATATATCCGTCGGTTTATATCGAACTTGTCCGGAAAATGTCAACCGTTTTCCAAACTCGCAAAGAAAGGCGTGTCGTTCATTTGGGATGAAGCATGTCAGAAGGCATTCGAAGATATCAAGAAATATCTAGCGAATCCACCTATTCTCGTTGCACCGAAATCGGGCAAGCCGTTTTTGATTTATGTCAAAGCGACGAGCCATTCGTTAAGTGCCTTACTTGCACAAGACGACGATAACGGTCACGAGCAAGCTGTGTATTATCTGAGTCGTACATTGGTAGGAGCTGAGTCTCGTTATCCGATGATTGAGAAGGAATGCCTCGCTTTGGTATTCGCGATTCAGAAAATGCGACATTATTTAGTCGGACAGACGATTTATGTCATTTCCAACATAAATCCCGTCCGAGTGTTCATGACCCAACCGGCTTCCATGAATTGGCGTTTGGCCAGATGGGCTTTACTCTTATCGCAATATGACTTGTACTTCAAACAGCAGAAATCTGTTAAAGGACGAGCTATTTGCGACCTTCTGGCAGAAAACCCTACGAAGGATGTAGTCGAATTGTACGACGACCTGCCAGATGAAACTCACGAAGTTAATACCACCTCACATCAACAAGTGTGGCAATTGTACTTCGATGGGGCTTCCCGATCAACCAACGTGGCAAGTGCACCCGGATGTTCTAAAATCTCCTCAGGAGTGGGGGTCGTTTTAGTTTCCCCGGAAAAGCACGTCTTGCCTAGAGCATATTCACTGACTGAACCATGCTCTAATAACGTAGCTGAATACAATGCATTAATAATCGGACTTAATTTCGCCAAAGAGCTGGGGGTCGAATACCTTGAAGCTTTTGGAGATTCTCAACTGGTGGTTAATCAAATACGAGGAGAGTATGAAGTCAGAAATCGAGACCTGATTCCATACCACCAGGTGGCCATCGAAATAGCAAGCTCGTTTGAAGAATTTTTCATCGAGTACGTTCCGCGTCTCCAAAATACATACGCGGATGCATTGGCAGCATTGTCAGTATCCTTGGCTCAACCTCCCGAAACAGAGCAATTAATTACAGTGAGGACTCATCAGCTTATTGTTCCAATCTACGATTCGAATGCTAAAGAGGTATACTCAACTGGAGTTGAACCCGAAGTTCGAGATTGGCGTTTTCCTATTATTGACTACGTCTTACATGGTATATTACCTGAAGATGTAAGAGAAAGGGAATCGATTCGGCGAAGAGCGCCGAGATTTTATTACAATGCCACATCGCAAACGTTGTATCGACGAGCTTATGATGGTCTTTTACTTCGTTGTCTATCCAGTAAAGAAGCGGAACAAGCACTCAAAGAGGCACATAATGGGATATGCGGTGCACATCAGCCCGGTCCTAAACTCTGCGACCGACTTAGGAGAATCGGATATTATTGGCCAACTATGGTGAAAGACGCAGTCGATTACGCACGACAATGTGTAGTGTGTCAATTGCATGCAAATTATATGCACATACCCCCTGAATATCTGCATCCTTCGGCGACATCGTGGCCGTTTGAAACTTGGGGAATGGATATAGTAGGTCCTATTTTTCCACCTTCGGTTAAAGGGGACCGTTTCATTCTGGCAATCACCGATTATTTCTCGAAATGGGCAGAAGCAGTTCCACTTAGAGAAGTAAAGACGACCAATGTCATCAAATTTATCAAACACCATATCATATATCGGTACGGTGTGCCAAGGCGAATAGTGCACGACAACGGTCCTCAGTTCGTGAGCAACGCATTCATCAAGTTCTGCGGTAAATTCGGGATTAAAGACGTTTCGTCGACTGCTTATAATCCTACAGCTAACGGATTGGCCGAAGCTTTTAACAAGACTATCATCAAAATCCTGGCAAAATTGGTGAAAACCAATAAGCGAGATTGGGATGACAAACTCGGCGAAGCTCTCTGGGCTTATCGTACGACCGTCCGCACGCCTACCGGAGCCACCCCGTATGCTTTAACGTATGGGTGTGAAGCCGTTCTTCCATTGGAAGTGCAGATTCCTTCTCTCCGTATCGCTCTCGTAACGGGAATGACGACGGAAGAACATCATCAGAAACGTCTCGAGGAATTAGAGATGTTAGATGAGAAACGCTTGGAAGCTCAACAACAAATCGAGTTTTATCAAGCTAGAATTTCTCGGGCTTTCGATAAAAAGGTCCGACGACGAAGCTTTAAAGAAGGAGATCTAGTTCTCGCCGTTCGAAGACCTATGATTCTCACTTCTAAGAAGAAAGGCAAATTTGAACCTAAATGGGAAGGACCGTTTGTGATAGAAACAGTCTATTCGAACGGTGCATATCGCCTGGTTACCCAAGATGGCAACAAATTGATGATGCCAATAAATGGGAAGTTCCTGAAAAAATATTATCCGTAATATATTCAGGATAACCTGTGTAAAGCGGGAAGTTCCTAGAGAATCCTATATAGGATATTTCAGGATAACCCGAGATCAGTTCACTATTTTAAATGAGAAGCTGGTCATTTGAATAATTCACTGTTCTTTTACAACTTTTGTTGAGATGAGATTTAATGATAGTTAATCTTTCCTCAGCAAAACCTTGTAATATAATCATGGAAGATGAGATTTGATGATTTGTAATCTCACGCTATGAAACCCCCATCGGTCGGATTGATCAACGATCATCAGTATGTATCAGTCGACAGATTATTTCGTGTCAAATTCTTATGTTTAAAATCAAAATTTCCCACCGATTAGTTTGTGCAAATCAACAAACTCATTGTTATTTGCACCCTACTCCTATTCCTCACTTGGTCAAACCTTTAAACAGTTAGGACCAAAGCCAAAATCCCCTCTCGATTCGTTCCATGAACGAGAGGTCCACAAATTGAGCGATCAAACCTTCCTACAGTTAGGATCGTCTCAAAATTCCCACTTGGTCAAACCTTACTACAGTTAGGACCACAACCAAAATCTCCTTTCGATTCATTTTTGCGAACGAAAGGTTTACTTTTGAATTGAGTAATCAAACCTTATGACAGTTAGGGTTATTCAAACCAACCTATTTTCTCTAAGTGGAGATTCCACTGTGAGTTTCCTTTTCATCAGGAGATAGAATATAAAATTCTCCCTCTCCGATTCTGGGTTTATCTCTACCAACAAACAAGAGACCAGGAGATAGAATATAAAATTCTTCCTCTCCGATTCTGGGTTTATCTCTACCAACAAACAAGAGACCAGGAGATAGAATATAAAATTCTTCCTCTCCGAGTATGGGTTTATCTCTACCAACAAACAAGAGATTGAGAAATGGAATATACAATTCTTTTTCTCTCCGATTTTGGGTTCGTTGTCCTATATAGGAAATGCAACCTATTCACACTTTGAAATCCATGTTGTTCACACATGGGGGATGTTATCTCTATCCCTTATTAGAGATAAGCCTACATCTAACACATGTAGCCTACATATTCAACAGTGTAGTTCAAAGTCTAAAAGAGTTTAATTCTTTTAGCGCAACGTTATATGTGAAACGGACTTAGATAATTCACATACTAGCCCGATTCAAACGGTAATCGGTAAAGGTATATCAAATCCGTTGATGGCTGAGGATTTGCCAAAAATCCTATAAGTATTATGGTTATTTATTCTAAACAAGAATGAGTAATCATAATAAAACCTCAATGAGCAAAAAGATTCAATATAATGAGCAAAAAGGTTCATTATGTTGACCAAGAATTTTCAAACAAAGCTACAAAAATATATGTCCTCCAATTACAAAAGTTTATACTGACTAATCTGATTTTCAAGTTTTGACAGCTCTAACGCACGAGCCTGTTCAAGCTCAGCTGCCAATTTGATTTTAAAGGCTTCTTCGTCAACGTTGTGAAGCGCGGCGACCTCTTGTTCCTTTTCAGCAATCATTTGGTCTTGAAGGTTCAGTTGCTGTAATAAGTTGCCTTCAGTGTGAATTTCCCGCTTCAACTCGGACTCCAAGACATCATGAGCATCCTTGGCCATTGCAAGTTCCTCCTCTAAGCGAGCTATTTCTGCTCGACTCGATTCTAAATCCCGACGTAGGTTAACCTGGGCTTGTATTCTCTTGCCAACATTCATCCTAAGTTGATCGCTGTGGGCTCTTAGCTGTTGGAGCTCGAGATTAGCTGATGTTTGGGAATCACGCAACGCTTGTAGCTTGGAGTCCATGCGAGAAGCAATGTAGGAAGGTACGCTTTCAGTGCGAAGACCCCTCAGAAGGTCAACATGTTGCTTCAAGTCAACCATGTAGGCGTTGATCGAATCGGCTAAATCATTATATCCTTCATCACGGATCCCTGATATATAGCGGTCAAGAGGTTTCTTAAAACTCTCAAATCGCGATCCTTTGGAGAGAATACGATCAACCATAGAATTCAAAAAGGAGATGAAGCCGTCGAGATCAGAGCAAATGCCGGCTTTATCCGGATCCTCGTCTGCTAACAAAGCTCGGATGCGATCTGATAATGATGATGAAGGAACTGCGATGAAGGCAAATAGGTCAGTACAGGACATATATATACATACAAAACAACAAACTAAGACATACCAAGTTCGATGGAAGAACCTTCAGCATGACTTAGTTCACCCGAGGATGGTAACCTGATTTCCGGAACAACCAAGGTTGATTCAGGAATGGTAGCTGTTGATGCACCCGCTACATCAGAGGCTTTTTCAATTAAAGCTTCAGAAGACGGCGGGTCCAAGCTAAGAGGCTCTTTAAGAGTTGATTCTACAAACGAAGGAGTTACAATGAGCATAATGAGATGTTAACCCAAAATTTGAAACAAAATTATGGGTAAAATGTACCAGCAATAGGCATAACATCAGCCGACGTACCAACGCCTTCAGTTGGTCTCGCTTTTGTTGCGACCGGACTAATCTGGGGAGTGACAGTGACTTCTATCATCATAGGGTCCATAGGAGTAGAAGGTTGAGGCTCAAGAACTGATGATTGCAAATCAACCTCAGTTCCTGCCCATGGCACGAGTTCGCTACCCTCTGGCCGATCAGACGTTCCAGTAATTATAGTAGTATCAGCTCCAGCAGTTGGTCCTATAATTCAGACACTTATATGATTAATCAAGTCAAAATATATACGTATATATATATGTGGAGTTCACAGAACCAAAGTCTTACTCTCAGAAGGACCGGCTTCCGTTGAACCAATTCCAACATCTGAGCCGATAGTTGCATCAGAGGCTTTCTCTAACAGAGAATCAAGGATTTGTTGATGGTCGTCCTCTGAGATATTAAAGTCGAAATTATTAAAATCATCGACTTTGGTGGCATGGGTAGCTTCTCCTTCAATAGGCTCGTGCATCGGGATGTCTAAAGAACATGAGGAACCATAAATAACATGTAAATTTAGACGAATCTGCCCAAGACAAAGATCGATTTTACCTTCATTGGTCGGGGCTGATTCGAGAGCTCCACTACTGGTACCTGCTTCTTTTAATTTGACTAAAAGGAGAGAAAGCGCACAGGTCATTAGAGGAGGCACACGGTCCGACTCATTCATTTCTCGGATTTCTCTTCCGAGAGGAGAAAGATCAGTACCTGTGTCCGCAGCTGATGGATCAACGTCAGGAGTGGGTGGAACATCAGCCGATCCTTCCTTCAGAGCATCATGCATTTGTTGGACGAAGCTTGTTTCCTCAATTTCCATACCTCCGGGAGAAGCAGCATCAGCTGGCAATTCTCCTTCCTCTCGACTCCCTGCAGAAGTTGAACATGAAATAAGTTTGAACGTCAAAAAGTGTAAAAGCTATAAAAACAAATCGTTACCTTGCTCATCAGAAGAAGCACTACGACCAGACGCCTCTTCTACAGCAGGAAGATGAACGCGCGGTTTAGAAACAGCTTTCTTCTGTTTCTTCAGAGGGCGTGCACCAGAACCTTCATGACGATGTTTGGTGCGTAACTCAGCTCGGGGAGAAACTTGAGTTTGAGCTTGAGTAGAAGTTCGAGATATTTGCCGACGAATGAGAGGCACCATATCCTCTTCATCCTCTTCGTCGCAACTAAGAACTTCTACCGTCATCCGGTTAGGATGTTCCATGACGACTCTTTCCTTACGTTTCTTTGGAGCAGCTTGTGGTTGGGTCGGAGCGACAGAAGGCCTTACAAGTCCTCTATCAAAGAATGAATCGGGAAGGCCAGATACTTCCTCAGAACTTGATTCATTCTCGTCTTCCCCTTCTGAAGTTTCGGTTGCTTCACTATCAAACTCCTCTTCACTATCAACTGGGAGAGCCGGTTCCTTTCCTTTCCTTGATGATTCAGCAGCCTCTTTTCCTCGAGGCGACATCACAGCTTCACGAGGCGGTTCTGTTGCTTGTCGTGGAGCTATTTCCTCCTCTGAGTCTGATATCCTCCTACGTCGAGTGGCAATATTGGTGGCTATCAGCCATTTGCAGAAGAGAAAGGTCATCCTTAGGGGCGGCGCCTCTAAAGGAAGATCAAATTCAACATTTGTGCAGCCAGCAATGCTCCAGAACCAAGCCCTCGCACCATCGATAAGTCCACCTCGAAAGCTAAGGTGGCGGTTTGGATTGCCGACATATATCTGATCATACCCGAATTGACGGGCGAATCGACATGGGAGATAGGGTTCAATGTGGCAAACATCCCTTACTCTGAAGAACAGATATCCAGGTCGAATATTCATCAACCATCTGAAGCACCCGACATCCAAGATAGTGCGATTCTGCCTTGGGTCTTCAGCATCTACTAAAGTAGTATTGTAGGTACCGGAGAATTGAGGGAAGCAGGGGAAGAATTCCCAACACTTGTGAATTTTAAACTGCCTCGTTATGTCGGGTTCTTGATGCCTGATCCATTTGCAATTCTCGAGATTCTGCAACAGAGGGATGCTAGAATTTGCCGTCTCAGGAGCTTCCATTAAATCTGGTCGATGAAGTACTAACCAGGTCATCAGATAAGTATAAGGTAGCTCCAGCTTCGGAACGGACAGACTGGCAGAGGGTTTCTTTTTCTCCTGAGTAAACACGGAGATTAATTGCCGTAATCCACTATGAATATCGGCCACCATAGCGGGAAGCAAAGATAATTTGCGACCTGTAACTAGCTGGACGGCCGGATACAACACTTCCATTGGCATCGCATCTGCGGACTGATGAGGAACTACACATCTCTTTAACCATAAGGCTAGAAAACCCGCCAGCAGAGCAGTAGGGCTAATCGGAACACCAGCTTGCCACAGATAAGAGCGGAACTTAGTGCCGTGCAAAAATCCATCTTCTGAGCGCGAAGTATAAGATTGCGCGTTGGTTTTCTCTAACAGACGGTTAATTTCATCCGTACTCAAAGGAGACAATCCGCACACATCTGCCGAACGGACATCCAGGTTCTTGAAGAGGTAGTCAGCGAATTGTTTTAAGCTGACCTGAGGAGATTTCTTTCTGGCTTTGGGCTCCATCTCGGCCATGGCTATATGATAATGGCAAGTCAATTCCCATAAAGTATCATGAGTCACAGTTGAGCTATCTTTCATCTTGTTCAGCTGATTGCTAGTTGGAAAGAACTCTTGATAGGGAACATCGCCCATAGGCAAACCAGACACCTGCATCATTTCATGCAGTGGTAATCCGAGTTCCCCGTTCTTGGTAAAGAATGTATTAGTGTCCGGGTTATAGATCTCGAACAAGCAGAGGAAATGACCTACACTACTCTGTAGGCCATGCATGGTGGCACGAATCGGGACATCTAACCCTAATTCTGCTAACTCTCGCCCAAAGCGGTTTAACACATATCGGGTCATCCTGGTCCACCACCATTTGTCCCCAGAATAATGGACCCATCCATAGCATCTAAAAGTCTCTTTGGGTAATCTTTTGCCCGCTGCCGCTAACCGGTTCTTCACGGTGTTGGCTTGCACTATCTTTTCATTCTGAGGTATATTATCTTGTCCCAAGATACCCGGATGAAGCCCCCGCACATGAGCTCTTTCACTGGAGCCTGGGTTGGCTTCCTTCCCAATAAAACCACAATGAATACGCTCGTGATTTTCAGTCAACTTCCAGAACATCTCACGTCCAACTGATAGATTCCTGAACATTAATAGTGAGTGATCCCGGGGGATAAAAGGCAGATATAAGAATGAGGACCCATTCTGGTGCAACCATTGCGCAGGCTGGCAGAAAGCAATCTTCGGATCTTTTACCGAGTCACCAAATAAGAAATCTGGCTTCCTTATGCATTGATTCGAGTCTTGCTCCGAGATCAAGGGCGCATCTGTGATTAATCGTCGTAGAACACGACAACTACCTCGCTGGATTAATTCTCTATCACTTCCACTATAATCAGATTTAAACTGGGGAGAGGATTCAATTAACGGGATCCCCTCGTAATAAGAGTGGGTCACGCTACTCCGGCCAGTAATCACATCAGCAGTAAATGTGGTAGAAGGAAATCGGACTGATAAAAGAGGCATACACATAAATTGTGTAAGTGTCATCCTAAAATTTTAGAGAAAAACGGTATATCTCATTCTATAAGATATAGTCGTTATCTCATAACAGGTGTGACGATTTTCTATCCACCATATGTATAAAGGAGGTATGCGGGCATTATAACGGCATACCAAAACCTTTCAATACATATGGGATGATGTAAAATCGCCCCTGTGTATTATGAAGTGTGTTTTGTCAAAGCAAAACAAACACTTTTAAGCGTCGATCCCCTCAAAGGAGGATACCGGCTCTTCTCGAAGGTACCTCAAAGGATACAAACGAGGATCTGCAAGCAAAAATAGGAACATACATATGGAATGGACGAAATACAATATTTAAATTCGTGAAAAGGTGAAAGAAATATACCTCCACGTGAGGGTGCAGCAGGGGCAGCCTCCTCAGGGCTCTGAACAGTCGGTCGGATTCCCTTCCCTCGAGCTCTACGTGGCGACATGATGAGTATGTGATCTACATTGAAATCCAAGAGGAAGGTTAAGATTTTGAACATGAAATCGACAAAAAATAGGACAAATACAACCGAAATGATGCATGCACAGTCACAGTTGAAGGAGAGTCAAAATTTTGGAGAAAAGGGGAAGAACAAACCTTTGAAATCTGAGTGAAATCTTCCCAAACAAGAGCACCTCCCAAGTCGGCAACAAAGAGGAGAAGAAATAGAAGAAAACTGGTCGAAAATCGCCCAAGAATCGCCCAAAAAATCGCCAAAATCCGACGTAAAAAACCCTAAAACCCTAAGTCCCGACTTATATAGCAGCCGGGCGAGACAGGAAACTCTGTCTCGCTGAGCGAGACAGACAACTCTGTCTCGCCGAGCGAGACAGAAAACACTGTCTCGCCCAGCGAGACAGAAAACTCTGTCTCGCCGAGCGAGACAGTAAACTTTTCTGTTTTGCACTATGGAACAGTGGAATACTCCAATGGGTACACGAGTCTAAACTGTATTCCCACCCTCAACAGGAAGTTTCTGGAGAATATTAATCTGAATATTCTTAAGGATAACCTGAGGAATTCTCAATGGATATACCAATTCAATGGTAAACGCTGAATTCACAAGAGCAAGTATCAACTTCAATTCAAGATCTCGACAACGGTCAAGCGATAAACGCGACGCCGGGAGAACGTTAGCTATTCTACGAAGAACTGGATAGACTAACAGCAGAAGAGGTTAAACATTGAAGCCATTTACAAGTCCTTTCATACGATCTATTCAGCCAAGCATTGAAGGGATCGTAAGTAAAATCTATCTTATCCAAAGTATCCCATGCTCCTCTATAAAAGAATGAGTCTGGAATACTTTGGAGGGGGTATCTGTAGGCGTCAAAAAATGCTAATAGATATCCCAAGCATAGAGAAGATCACTCAAAAATTCACAAGAAAGGATTTCATACTGTTTTGGAAAAATCAAAACAAGTATGAACTGTCTCGCCAGCGAGACAGTCTTTGCTGTCTCGCCAGCGAGACAGTGTTGAAATAGTCAAAACTACATTTGTAACTGCCCTACACGTGTCCATTAACTGCCAAGGGACGTGGGAAACATCATGGGCGAAAATCACGTGGATAACTGCCAAAATAACGGAGTTTGAAACGTGAGAGAACAGTTACAGCGAGAAACTGCCATTTTCCGAGACAGCATTTACTGTCTCGCTGAGCGAGACAGCAAATTTACTGTCTCGCGGGTCGAGACAGCAAACGCTGTCTCGCCCAGCGAGACAGTAAACACTGTCTCGCCGTACTGACTTCTTCGATTGTTAAGTTTTTGCAGTTACTGACCCTTGAGGCTATAAATACCCCCCTAGGGTCACTTCTGACGAGGATCGAGCATTTGTTAGAGCATTCCAGAGCAGAGAGAGCAGAGATTTGAGTTCTTTTCTTGCAACGCCTTGAAATTAAGCTTCGACTTGATTTTAAGAAGAACGACTATCTTACTTCGATAAGATATCGTTTCAATTTCTACTTCGATAACGAAGTTAGAATCATAAGCCCCCTCTTCACGATCTGTGAATCGGCGGTCCACGAACCAAAGCGTTCCCGGCACAGGCAAAGTCCCACGAAAACGAGAATTGATAGACGATTTTCGTGTTTGTTTCTCAAGAGTTGTAATTTTTGTTTTGTTGTGTAGAAAAAGTCTTATAAAAAGATTATTCTTTCGAATTTGTTGTAATCGAACAAAGTTATAATGAATTCCACAGCAGCGACTTTTGAACCAAACAAGCTGGCGACCACAGTGGGAGCCAGCGGTCTCGCTGCCGAGACCGCGGTGTCGCAACCGATCAAGATCATCATCAATGAAGAGATCGAATACGAATTCGATCAGGCGAAGTTTGAGGAGTATTTATCATCCTCATCCGCGAAATCTTCCTCGTCTCGCAAATATAGGAAGATTTCGAAAACTTTCAAGTCTGCAATTCCAACGGAGGCCGCAGACAAAGATTCTGGCTCGATCGTTGTTAAGGAATCTCCTTGCAACGTCCCTGCTCAAAACGACTCTACACCAGTTACGGAGTCGTTGATCAATAGCTCACCGGTGCTGACGAAAAGAGCTCGTCAGAGACAGCGTCAGCGCCGTGCTCGACAATTGGCTAAGGCCATGCAACAAACCGACGGGGTCCATTACTATGCGGACCTAGAGTCGAGGAAACAGAAAGCGGTTCAATTGCCCCAACGGCAAAATAATTGTATTTCTGCAAAACTTACGACGGAGGAGTGGACTCTCGTCAAAAGGGCCCGTTCAACCCTCAAGGAACGGATACAGAGGCGTAAGGCGAAGGCTGCCCAAACTCGCGCTCTTCGTCAACAAGCGCAAGGAACCAAGAAAGAGACAGTGTCTGAAAAGTCACCGAAGAATCGTAAAGTCTGGATGCCAAAGACGCCGCAAGCATCTGTTCCGGGCCCATCTACTGCGTCGTCGGTGAAACCCTGGGTTAGCCCAGATTTGTCTAAGTTTAAAGTGACAATGGCAGATCGCCTCGGTCCTTCGGTTGACGATCGAGGCAAAGCCCCAGTTAAACAACCATCAGATGCTGCAAATAAACCCATAGTGGTTTCATATGCAGGGGGTCGTAAACACCCACCTGTCAGAACCTCACAAGTCCAGAACGAGAGAATACCAGTTCACTCTCGTTTAGGACCTATGAAAACTCCACTCCCGCAAGGGGGTGGATTCAAAAATTCAACTTTGGATCGCTCAGAGGCGACGACCAGTCGTCCTATGTATGTTAACAAAGTTCAGAGGCAAAGGATAGGTTGCTCGAATCACAATAATGACGAGCTGTACTATCAGAAGAAGAATTTAAGAAAGAGGATTGTCCGAGAGAATGAGTCCCATTGCGCTTGCGAGAGACTCATCAAAGCAGTGCTGACAGAATGCGGATGCTCTAAGAATAATTCAACAAGAGTCTCCGTATTTCAAAGATTGTCCAATGAAGCGTCAAAACCCAAAATGAGACGTTTCAACAAGAAAAAATCTGTAATCCAACGAGATGAATTCCCTGAGGTCACTATCAACATGACCAACAAAGGAAAGAAACAGTTAGTTAACCCCGACCCTGATTTCTCTCCGGGAGGGAGAGTTGAGCAGGGTCTTTCTCAAAGGATGGCGCGATTACAAAGAAGAGCCAACCTACGACGAGATTACAAGAGAATGCACGAGGGGTTATCTTCGGACGAAGAATTATCAGACACTTGTTCTGCTGTCGCTTCTGACGACACCACATCCAGTGTTGGACAAGCCAGAGAATCATTTGCAATTACGCCAGATCAATTGGCTCACATGCTGCAGGAAGCGTTGGCTAAACAACGCGAAGAAATTAGAGCTGAGTTCAAAACCGAAATGGAGTTGACTATGCAGCAGATGCGGGATTTGCAGGTTCAGCAACACCAACCGGAATCAAGCCAAAGAGCAGAATCCAGTCGGCGTAATGAAGAGGATGAGACGATATTTGAAGATCCTCCTCCAGATAAAGACAACTCCGGAAGCGATCCGACCAAGTCAGCCACTCAACCTCCACAGATCTATTTGAAGAAAAGCGAGGAAGAGGACAAGAAGATGCACGATCTTGAGAGCAAAGTCAACGCTTTGATGACGGCTCAAGAAGTGAAGAAAACGGGCATCCCATACCCGTACCCGAGGGAGTGGGACCTGATTCCTTATCCCCAGAAATTTAATTTGATTAACTTTACTCCTTTTGATGGCAGGGGTTCACCAACTCAGCACTTGATCTATTTCAAGTCGCATCTCGGCGCAATATCTGGGAACGAAGCCCTGATGGTCCGGTCATTCGTAGGAACCCTTCGCGGGCCTGCCTTCGATTGGTACCGACGCCTTAAGCCTGGGAGTATCACTAGCTGGGCAGACATGGAAGAGTTATTCCTCACCAATTTCTTCGACGACGACACGGAAGTCTCGATCGGCACGTTGTTGGATGAGAAGCAGAAGGATGGGGAATCGGTTGATGTCTTTGTCAAACGATTCCGGGACAAAGCGGTGAACTGCAGAGATCCACTCACTGAGGAATTTATTCTGCAAACATGTCATAATAATCTGTCCTTGGATGTATTAGAAGTGGTGGGGGTTGTTCCCTCTAAAACTTGGAAAGAGATGAAAGTAAGAGGTGAACAAGCTGAACGCTTCCTCAAGAGAAAGAATTTGGAGCGAGGTTTGCCACCAGCTAATAATCAGAATCAAAATCAAAAGCAGAACTTTAACCCTCGAGGCAGAGGAAGAGGGTCTGTAGCCGCTGTGGACGCACATCAGACGTCACAACAGCCACCGCAACAACCGCAACAATCATCCTTCCAGTTGGCGCCAAACCAGAATCAACAGCCTTCGAAGCAGTTTAAGAATTCTGAGCCCAGATTCCCAAAGGAATACTCTTTCAAAGATGATGAAGTTCCGGTCATCTTCAAATACTTGTTAGAGAACAACAAGATCAAGCTTCCACCGGTCACAAACCAAGAAGAAGCAACGAAGATCAATGACCCAAAGTATTGTGCATATCACAGAAGGGTCCACCATCCTACTAAGACATGTTATGTTTTAAAGGATAAAATTCAAACATTGATTGATGTTGGTATTGTGACACCGAAGCCAAAGGAGAAGAAGGTAGGCGCAAACGCGGTCTCTATTAGCTTCGGATCGGTTCCTTTGTCCTGGTTTCAAGCCGAGCCAGTATCAAAGGTCAAGATGCAAACCATCAACGATGACCCTCATGGACAGCGCCAGAAGGGGCTCGTATCTCACACAGCCCCCAACGGCGAAATCCTTTGGGTTCATCCGGATTTGCTTGAAGATGAACAGTGGACGACACCCACATCAAAGAAGAAGTCAAAAGGCAAGGGAAAGGAGAAGTCCTGCTATGGAGCCTCGGCGATTCCCGAGAAGAACGATGAGGATATAGCAGCTTTATCACTTTCTGATGGAGAACAGGAAGTTTTTGCTACAAGAAGTGGAAACGAGTACCATTATAGGTATCCGGAAACCTCAGATCCAAATGCCAAAACTCTTACGGAGCTGGGGGTAGCCATAACTCCACCAGTAGCAGCTGAAAAACCTCAGAAAGTTGTTAAGCAAAAAGAAAAAGAACCTCAACACAGAGAGGTTCAAATTCCGAAGCAGTCTCGTTTTAGTCGACCGATTGGACGAGACAAACCGGAAAGCTCGAACGCACCATATCGTTTCGACGTTATGGCTCAGCTGGCTAATATCCCAGCAAGAATCACATTGTACGAGTTGCTGCGCCTCTCAAAAGAAACCAGAGAAGCTTTACAAGAAGCTTTGGCTGATTCTGAAGTATTCTTAACTCAGGTCAAGCCAGCTCCTGAAGAGCCAGAATCGTCAGTGCAGCATTGCAATCTGGCAGCCACCAAATTTCCTTGCATTGCTTTCACAAAAGAAGACATGCAAGTCAGGAATTCAAAGCATGATAGACCGTTATATTTTACTGGATATATCGGTTCGAGCATGGTTAACCGGATCCAAGTCGATCCGGGTTCCGCTGTTAGTATCATGCCACTTCGTTTGATGTACCACCTCGGAATTCCCGCCAGCAAGTTAGCCTCCACTGGAACGGTTATCTATGGTTTCAACACAAGCGGGTCACGACCGTTGGGAAAAATCCGGGTGAAGTGTCAACTCGGAGATCTGAAGTCTGAAGTCACCTGCTATGTGATCGATGCGGAGACTTCCTATAACTTACTGTTGGGTCGCCCATGGATCCACGGTAATCTTATAGTTCCCTCCACCCTCCATCAGTGTTTGAAATATGTCGACACTAATGAGGAGGTCAAGACGGTGGTCGCGGATAAGCAACCATTCAAGGGGTTAGAAAATTACTTTACTGACTCCCTTCTTTATGGTGCTGAGTCCGAAACTGAACCATCGGCCCATGGCACGGACAGCGGAGAAGAAGCTGATACCGAAGCCGGGCTCGATTATAGTGAAGGTCTTGTACTAAATGACATTGAACCTCTTGTAATCGATCTTGACGGTGATGAATCGTCGGACGAAAGTTGTAACTGGCAGCTTGCCGATGAAATAATAAACCATGATTTAGAGTACTCGCATTGTCTAGATGACGTAATGCAGAAATTGTATGACGACTCTAGTCTACATATGCCACTTCGTTCGTCTTGTACGGCGACGAAACACCTCCAAAGCTCATCTGGAACAACTATGATCCTACCCGCAAAGGCAGGGGGTGAAAAAGAGATAATCTTTGGAAAAGGGGAATCATCCCCCACTCCAGATCATTTCTTAGATAGTAATTCGGATGAAGAAAAACCCGGGCGACACTTCTCTCGGTATAGTTCTCAAGCGAATGATTATATGATGAGTCGAGGCTATGACCTTTCACTTGGTGAAGGCCTTTATTTTGGTCAAGGTATTAGGGTTCCACCCCGTTCTACCTATGTACCAAAAGGAAAACCAGATAATTACTACAGTCGTAATAGAGGTCTGGGTTATGATTCATCCGAAGACGATTATGGCCAACAGATTATTAACCAATTAATAGACAGGAGTGGACATTCATCCGATACTTCAAATTGGGATTCTGACGTGAGCATTGGTGAAAGATTCAAATCCCTAATGTCGAACATGGCGACGGTTGACCCTTCCACAACAGAAGAAGACGATCAGTTACCTGTTTGGGAAGATCCATGGATGCATTACATGAATATCCAATACGGTGATCGATTTGAGCAAAGAGAACCTCCTACCGAGGATAAAGTGGTTCAAGTTAATATGGGTGACGAAAATAATCCGAAGCCTATATTTATCAGCGGTGATCTCCCGCCAGACGAAAAAGAGGAATTAATTGCCCTCGTTAAAGAGTATATCGACGTTTTCGCATGGAACTACGAAGATATGCCAGGACTCGACCCAAATGTAGCAATGCATACCCTTAACATAAAATCGGATGCTAAACCTGTCAAGCAACAACAAAGACGGTTTCGTCCGCAAATTATGGAGGCAATAGAAGCTGAAGTTAAGAAGCTAATTGACTCGGGTTTTGTCAGAGAGGAACAACATCCTGAATGGTTGGCCAATATCGTTCCAGTCCTCAAAAAGAACGGAAAAATCAGAATCTGTATTGACTTCAGAGATCTGAATACAGCATGCCCCAAGGATGATTTTCCCCTACCGATTACGGACGTCATTATCGACAACACATGCGGGTTTGAAAGAATGTCGTTCATGGATGGATTTTCTGGGTATAATCAAATCAAGATGCATCCGGATGATGAAAAGCATACAGCTTTCAGAACACCTCTTGGCGTCTTTTGTTATACCGTTATGCCTTTCGGTTTGAAGAACGCCGGTGCTACGTATCAACGGGCGATGACGAAGATCTTTCAAGAACACCTTAGGAAGACAGTCGAATGCTACGTTGATGACCTAGTCGTTAAGAGTCGTGATAAAAACGACCACATTAACGATCTGAAGACAATGTTCGAACTTATGAGAACTCATCAGTTAAAGATGAACCCGACTAAATCCTTCCTTGGAATGTCGAGCGGTAAATTTCTTGGGTTCGTCGTCACCACAAAAGGTATTCATATTGATCCTGATAAGGTGAAGGCGATAAACGAACTGCAGCCTCCAAGAAATCTTAAAGAACTCAGAGGATTGCAAGGTCGATTAGCATATATCCGTCGGTTTATATCGAACTTGTCCGGAAAATGTCAACCGTTTTCCAAACTCGCAAAGAAAGGCGTGTCGTTCATTTGGGATGAAGCATGTCAGAAGGCATTCGAAGATATCAAGAAATATCTAGCGAATCCACCTATTCTCGTTGCACCGAAATCGGGCAAGCCGTTTTTGATTTATGTCAAAGCGACGAGCCATTCGTTAAGTGCCTTACTTGCACAAGACGACGATAACGGTCACGAGCAAGCTGTGTATTATCTGAGTCGTACATTGGTAGGAGCTGAGTCTCGTTATCCGATGATTGAGAAGGAATGCCTCGCTTTGGTATTCGCGATTCAGAAAATGCGACATTATTTAGTCGGACAGACGATTTATGTCATTTCCAACATAAATCCCGTCCGAGTGTTCATGACCCAACCGGCTTCCATGAATTGGCGTTTGGCCAGATGGGCTTTACTCTTATCGCAATATGACTTGTACTTCAAACAGCAGAAATCTGTTAAAGGACGAGCTATTTGCGACCTTCTGGCAGAAAACCCTACGAAGGATGTAGTCGAATTGTACGACGACCTGCCAGATGAAACTCACGAAGTTAATACCACCTCACATCAACAAGTGTGGCAATTGTACTTCGATGGGGCTTCCCGATCAACCAACGTGGCAAGTGCACCCGGATGTTCTAAAATCTCCTCAGGAGTGGGGGTCGTTTTAGTTTCCCCGGAAAAGCACGTCTTGCCTAGAGCATATTCACTGACTGAACCATGCTCTAATAACGTAGCTGAATACAATGCATTAATAATCGGACTTAATTTCGCCAAAGAGCTGGGGGTCGAATACCTTGAAGCTTTTGGAGATTCTCAACTGGTGGTTAATCAAATACGAGGAGAGTATGAAGTCAGAAATCGAGACCTGATTCCATACCACCAGGTGGCCATCGAAATAGCAAGCTCGTTTGAAGAATTTTTCATCGAGTACGTTCCGCGTCTCCAAAATACATACGCGGATGCATTGGCAGCATTGTCAGTATCCTTGGCTCAACCTCCCGAAACAGAGCAATTAATTACAGTGAGGACTCATCAGCTTATTGTTCCAATCTACGATTCGAATGCTAAAGAGGTATACTCAACTGGAGTTGAACCCGAAGTTCGAGATTGGCGTTTTCCTATTATTGACTACGTCTTACATGGTATATTACCTGAAGATGTAAGAGAAAGGGAATCGATTCGGCGAAGAGCGCCGAGATTTTATTACAATGCCACATCGCAAACGTTGTATCGACGAGCTTATGATGGTCTTTTACTTCGTTGTCTATCCAGTAAAGAAGCGGAACAAGCACTCAAAGAGGCACATAATGGGATATGCGGTGCACATCAGCCCGGTCCTAAACTCTGCGACCGACTTAGGAGAATCGGATATTATTGGCCAACTATGGTGAAAGACGCAGTCGATTACGCACGACAATGTGTAGTGTGTCAATTGCATGCAAATTATATGCACATACCCCCTGAATATCTGCATCCTTCGGCGACATCGTGGCCGTTTGAAACTTGGGGAATGGATATAGTAGGTCCTATTTTTCCACCTTCGGTTAAAGGGGACCGTTTCATTCTGGCAATCACCGATTATTTCTCGAAATGGGCAGAAGCAGTTCCACTTAGAGAAGTAAAGACGACCAATGTCATCAAATTTATCAAACACCATATCATATATCGGTACGGTGTGCCAAGGCGAATAGTGCACGACAACGGTCCTCAGTTCGTGAGCAACGCATTCATCAAGTTCTGCGGTAAATTCGGGATTAAAGACGTTTCGTCGACTGCTTATAATCCTACAGCTAACGGATTGGCCGAAGCTTTTAACAAGACTATCATCAAAATCCTGGCAAAATTGGTGAAAACCAATAAGCGAGATTGGGATGACAAACTCGGCGAAGCTCTCTGGGCTTATCGTACGACCGTCCGCACGCCTACCGGAGCCACCCCGTATGCTTTAACGTATGGGTGTGAAGCCGTTCTTCCATTGGAAGTGCAGATTCCTTCTCTCCGTATCGCTCTCGTAACGGGAATGACGACGGAAGAACATCATCAGAAACGTCTCGAGGAATTAGAGATGTTAGATGAAAAGCTTGGGGAAGCTCAACAACAAATCGAGTTTTATCAAGCTAGAATTTCTCGGGCTTTCGATAAAAAGGTCCGACGACGAAGCTTTAAAGAAGGAGATCTAGTTCTCGCCGTTCGAAGACCTATGATTCTCACTTCTAAGAAGAAAGGCAAATTTGAACCTAAATGGGAAGGACCGTTTGTGATAGAAACAGTCTATTCGAACGGTGCATATCGCCTGGTTACCCAAGATGGCAACAAATTGATGATGCCAATAAATGGGAAGTTCCTGAAAAAATATTATCCGTAATATATTCAGGATAACCTGTGTAAAACGGGAAGTTCCTAGAGAATCCTATATAGGATATTTCAGGATAACCCGAGATCAGTTCACTATTTTAAATGAGAAGCTGGTCATTTGAATAATTCATTGTTCGAGATCAGTTCACTATTTTAAATGAGAAGCTGGTCATTTGAATAATTCATTGTTCTTTTACAACTTTTGTTGAGATGAGATTTAATGATAGTTAATCTTTCCTCAGCAAAACCTTGTAATATAATCATGGAAGATGAGATTTGATGATTTGTAATCTCACGCTATGAAACCCCCATCGGTCGGATTGATCAACGATCATCAGTATGTATCAGTCGACAGATTATCTCGTGTCAAATTCTTATGTTTGAAATCAAAATTTCTCACCGAGTAGTTTGTGCAAATCAACAAACTCATTGTTATTTGCACCCTACTCCTATTCAACCCATTTGGTCAAACCTTTGAACAGTTAGGACCAAAGCCAAAATCCCCTC
>NW_017973365.1:0-10662 GCF_001876935.1 Asparagus officinalis
GAGTTAGACTTTCCCATCCCTCTCGACCCAAGGGGAGAGAGCACAGTACCCCAAGACCGTCAAACGGCCGCTCGCAGTACGCACAACGCGAAGGGACTGGACAGGTGTCGAGTCAACCTGAGCATTCATAAATGCGGCTCACCTCGGCTGTCTGAGTCAAGAGCTAGATCCGCCGGAACTCAGCAAGTTGGCTAGACCCACTCGAGTACTGTGCACCTACTTCGCCGCCTCTCCTGACCGGAAAGGAGAAAGCACCGTGCTCAAAGCACGCCGGGCGATTACGCACAGTACAAGTGATCGGACAGACACTTCATCGATCTGCGAACTCATAAATGCGGTTCATTAATGCTGGTCAAGTCCACTCGGATAGCAGACGGCCATTGCCTCATATACAAGGATGGGCCTTCCCATTTTAGGTGACAGGACATAAAGCACAATCCCTCGAATGACCATTCATGGTATCGAGGAGCAGCTAGACGTCTCTGAAGAAGATATGGTCACATCCCATAATTCAAGGATGAGTCAAGCTGTCCCTCTTTCATTTAAAAGCCCCTTCCAGCACATTGGAAGAGAGGTCGCAAAACTTAGAGAAAAGAGTTGAGACCAAGCTCTCTGCATAATCTTTGCATTGCAGCATCACTGTTTAGTTCCGAGCTCCGATCGCCAGCGAACTAAGCAAACCCGAACTCCTTCGAGTTGAGCTTCTACTGCGAACTGAAGCTCTCCAGCAACCTCGATCGAACGGTCCAAGGGAAGCAGACTCGACACGAGCATCGAGCGAAGCATCCTATAGCCACCTAAAGTCCCCACACAAAACAAACAGGGCTTTCCCTCTGCTTCTGTTGTAAACATTTGATTTGTTAGTTTGTAATAAGCCTTCTTATTAATACAAGCGAACACTCCCTGTTTTTGGGAAATCAAATATTCACCCTACAGAAGATGGCGACCACAGTGGGAGCAGCTGTTTCATCGAGTGAAATGGTGGTGGCTCAGTTTGATGAGGTTACTATCGGGACGACAGTAGAGTCCCTCGAAATCGAGTTCGACCAGGCCAAGTACGAAGAATACTTGTCCTCCTCCTCCTCGGGTGGCAATGCGTCCCGCAAACGCCACAGAGCTGTGCGCCGAGGCCGACCTCAGACGGTCAAAGCCTCAGCACCTGAGGGTTCCACCCGAGTTTCATCGGAGGAACCCACTCCCTCGCAATCGATCAAGGCCAAGCCAGAGATCGAGCGCAAGAGGCAAGGGTCTGCCAGATGGATCGCCAAGCGGTCCACACAGACACCTACCTCGGAGAAAGCGCCGGTTCACTCTGGCACAAACCGCAATGCCACAACCCACGGTTACATTCTCCCCGCTGGGAGAACTAACCAACAGCGACGGCAAACACCCGTCAGACAGGGGGTCCAAACCTCCATTTCTCATAATGGCCTGAACCATCACACAGGCCCGAGAAACGCTAGACAGGAAGGCAAGCTGCCCGACCTCGGAAGGCCCTCCAAATCAGGAGCGCCGACCGAGGACCACCCGTCAGACAGGGGGTCCAAACCTTCATTTCTCATAATGGCCTGAACCATCACACAGGCCCGAGAAACGCTAGACAGGAAGGCAAGCTGCCCGACCTCGGAAGGCCCTCCAAATCAGGAGCGTCAACCGAGGACAGCAGAGCCATCCGCTCAGGAGGACTTCGCTTCTCAGGTCATATCCCTGATGCGAACAAACCACACCGAGCATACGAGCCTACCCAAGTAGGCGAATCCTCGAAGGCTGGCGAGCCTCGCCATAATCATTTGGCAGATAAACGTAAAGGAAAAGAAATAGACGGTTCCTCCCGAACCCGCTCTTCTAAACATGGGGTCGAAACTCGCCCACGTACTGGAGTTCGCTCAAACGCGAAGACTCGCCAGTCAAGGCGAGATCGCCTGACTCCAACACCAAGGCGTTCCACCCAACACGCGCCAGAGAGAGCGCCCAAAAATCTCTCGTCAGCTCACCAGAGCGACTCTTCTGAGGCCGGGGGTTGTCACCAACCACCCGTAGAAGACCTCAGAGAATTCTTGACTCGCAAACGCACTATTCACGAGGCGAATCCTCAGTGTCATTGCGAGAGACTCATCCACACGGTCCTCGCCGACTGCCAATGCGTTGGAACGGCGAAACCTTCGGTATTTGAGAGGCTTTCTCAACAGGCCTCTCGACCAAGGCCCTCCCGTCGAAGGCGCCGTCACCAGAAAAGACGCGCTGCTGACGACCTGGAACTCTCATCCGCCACAGTCAACATGACGGATAAAGGGAAGGCGGTACTCTCCGACTCGCCAGACTCGGACCCCGTCTTAAGACCTAACACCCGGTTCGCTCGACGCCGACAGGAAGGCATATTCCAGCGAACCCGTAGTCGCCGGGGGGTAAGTATTGGGTTTGACTATTCCACCCTAATACCTCCCTCCTGCGGCGAAGATGAGGTTCATTCGGCGGCGGCCACATCCCAGACCTCGCGCTCAAGTCAAGACGCGCAGGCGAGGGCGCACATGACCGATACCAACCACGAGCAGACAACGGCTCAAAAGTTGGAGGCACAGCAGGCGACCATCGACTCTCTAAGAGAGATGATGGAGCAACTGCTGAGCAAGAAGAAAAAGAAGGGAACCCAACGTCCCTTGCCCCGGCAGACTAGGGATAAAGAATGGGTACCACCTCACCGTCCAGCGGCTGAGACGGAGGATGATCGACAATCCGATTACTCCTCCAAAACATCGATAGGAACGTCGCACACCGCGGATAGCACCCGTGACAAAAGATTCGACGAGTTCCAGGACCAACTGAACGCGCTGAAGCTTCAGCAAAACATGAACAAGCTGGGGGTGGTACGTCCCTACCCTATCGAATGGGACACGGTCCCATACCCGGCGAAGTTCAAACCAATCAGTTTGGTGCAGTTCGATGGCAAGGGGTCACCCTCGCAACATATCTATTACTTCATGGCGCAGACCGGATTCCTCACCGGGAACGACGCCATTCTCACCCGACTATTCATAGGTACCCTCAAGGGGGTGGCCTTTGAGTGGTTCCGCAAACTGGAGCCCGGCTCCATCAAGGCATGGGCCGACGTCGAAAAGCTCTTCCTCGCCCGCTTCTTCGACGACGACACGGAAGTGTCAATGGCCACTCTCCTCGCTGAGAAGCAGCGTAAGTCGGAGTCAGTTAACGACTTCGTAAAGAGATTTCGAAATCGATCAGTCCACTGTCGGGACCAAGTTTCCGAGGCGACACTGATTGAGATGTGCCGCAACAATCTGTCAATCCACATCCTGTCCAAAATAGGGGCAGTTGAAACCCGGACTTGGAAGGAACTTGTTCGCCAAGGCGAGCAAGTTGAAAATATGATCAAGAGGCTGGAGGCCGAAGAGCCACAGTCCAAAAAGGGAGCAGCAGAACCAGCGGCGCCAAAGAACCCTCCTCGATCGAAGGGAAAAGAGGCTATGGCCGTAGACTCTGCCGCGGCGCCAAAGTTCGTTCAAAAGCCGAAACCCAGGCAATTTGAACCACGCCCCCAGCGGCAATATGATTTCAAAGAAGACCAGGTAGTGGCGACTCTCGACACTCTACTCAAGAGTGGGCGAATTAAGTTACCAGAAGCCGCGAAGCCTGAGGAGGCGGACAAAACCGGTGACCCAAGTTACTGTGCATATCACAGATTCCTTGGGCATCACACAACCAAGTGCTACGTCCTCAAGGACAAACTCCAGGCCCTCTACGACGCGGGGGTCTTGAAGAAAGAGAAGGTCCAAAAGCAAGTGACGGCGAACATGGTCACTTTGAGCTTTGGGACGGGTCTCCCGGAGGTTCAAGCTCCGGCGGGGATAATTCCTATCCCCAAGGCGGTTTTGAAGATCACTAACGACGATCCTCACAACCAGCGGGAGAAGGGTTTGGTTCCACAAACTCTGCCATCAGGGCAAGTGATGTGGGTCCATCCGGACCTCCTCGACGACGAGCAATGGACCGCACAGCCTTCCAAGGAGGCTAAGAGGAAATATTGCAACGTTGTCACCGCCATCCTGGATACAGACGACGCGGCGATGACTGCCTTAACCGACTCTGAAGAAGACACCAACGTCTTCGCCACGAGAGCCGGAAAGGAGTTTGCGAAGCAATATCCCGCGAGGGCGGAAAACCCAGCAGGACTTCCCGCGAGGCCGGCTGCAGCAGTCCCTCCCAATCCAGAGGAGCCAAGTTCAAGCCGCCAGCCTTACCGGTTCAACGTGCTCGCGCAATTGAAAAGCATACCCGCGCGAATCACCGTGTACGACCTCCTCCGGTTGTCTAGGCCTACCCGGGAAGCCCTACAAGAGGCGTTGGCTGACGCAGAGGCGTTCTCGACCCATTTCTCAAAAGAAACGGAGATCGAACAGGGCTGTACAACTTGCTGCCAAGTCTCAGAGAGACAGATCCCCTGCATCACTTTCACCCCCGAGGACATGCTCATCAAGAACACGTCCCATGACCGGCCGCTGTACTTCACAGGATACGTCGGCTCGGCGAAAGTGGATCGGATCCAGGTTGACCCGGGGTCCGCACTGAGCATCGTGCCCCTGAAGCTAATCAAACATTTGGGGATACCGTCGAAGCGCCTAGCCTCGACCTCGACTACCATCTTCGGCTTCAACGCCACAGGGACTCGGCCACTCGGCAAAATCCGCCTGAAATGTCGGATAGGCGACATGAAGACGGAGGTGACGTGCTACGTTATCGATGCTGAACCCTCCTACAACATACTCCTGGGGCGTCCGTGGATTCATGGCAACCGGATCGTTCCATCCACGCTACACCAGTGTTTGAAGTACGTGGACGACTACGAGCGGGTAAGAACGGTAGTGGCCGACAAACACCCCTTTAAGGGCGTCGAGAACTACTTCGCGGATTCTCTGCTATACCAGGACCCCGACCAGCCACCGGTGGAAGAACTGGAAAGTGGCAATGAGGCGGATAGCGAACCTGAATACGGTGACAGCTTAATTCTGAACGACTTTGAGTCGATTGTAATTGGTTATGAGAGTCACCATGTAACTAACGCCGTTCAGGCAGAGAAGCTTATCATGAATGAGAAATCCGACCTTGCTTATTTGTCGTCTTGCTCCTCGTCCGAAGACGACGCACCTAATAACTCATGGTCGACACTCTACAGTGAGTCTTCTCTACACTTGCCGGTATGTTCGTCATACATCTTCAAGACGCGGCCGATCGAGCCATCGCGAGCTGTATTCGTCGTGCCAGCACGGAAGAGGTATCGAAAAGACATCATCTTCGGTCGAATCGATCGCCCCCTACGCACGCTATGGGACGAATCTGAGGACGAAGACCCAGCGCCCCAGTTCTCGCAATACAGTCGAGTGGCGAAACGCATAATGAGCAACATGGGGTACGACCTCACTCGCTTGGAGGGCCTGAATTACGGCCGAGGACGCAAGACGGTCATCAAACCATCCTACGTCCCCAAAGGGAAGCCCTCAAATTACTTCAACAGGACTAGGAGAGGCTTAGGCTACTCCTCCTCCTCATCGGAGTGTTGTTTTTACGTCGACGAGGATTCCGATTACGCATGTTCAGGAGATCAGTCGTCAACAACCTCGGCCTGGGACTCCGACGTTAGCGTAAGGGATCTGTTCGATGGCCTTACAGTCAACATGGCTACAGTAGACCCCGCCGAAATGGCGAAGGACGAACAACTTCCACTTTACGACGAGACATGGGATCGCCATGTTAGCGCCCAGTGGAACAGTCGCTTCGAACAGCGCGAACCACCAACTGAAGACGAAGTCCTCCAGGTGAACATGGGTACCGAGGCGAATCCCAAACCCATATTCATCAGCGGCAGTCTGCCTCCTCAAGAAAAAGAGGATCTCATCGCCCTCGTACGGGAATACATTGACGTCTTCGCCTGGAATTACGAGGATATGCCTGGCCTGGATCCGCGGGTCGCCACGCATCGCCTCAACATCAACCCTGACGCCAAGCCAGTCAAACAACAGCAGAGGCGGTTTCGCCCCCAAATCATGGAGGCGATCGAATCTGAAGTAAAGAAGCTGATCGAATCCGGCTTCATCAGAGAGGAGCAACACCCCGACTGGGTGGCGAATATTGTTCCAGTCTTGAAGAAGAACGGCAAGATCCGCATCTGCATCGACTTTAGGAACCTCAACGCCGCGTGCCCTAAAGACGAATTCCCTCTGCCCATCACGGATGTCATCATTGACAATACGTGCGGATTCGAGAGGATGTCCTTCATGGACGGCTTCTCGGGGTACAACCAAATCAAAATGCACCCCGAAGACGAGAAGCACACTGCATTCAGGACCCCCATGGGGGTGTACTGCTATACCGTCATGCCGTTCGGACTCAAGAACGCTGGCGCAACCTACCAACGAGCCATGAGCATGATCTTTCGAGATCATTTGCGAAAGACGGTCGAATGCTATGTGGACGACTTGGTCGTGAAGAGTCGCCATAAGGAGGATCACCTCCAAGACTTGAAGGCTATGTTCGAACTCATGAGGACTCATCAGCTCAAGATGAATCCTACCAAGTCATTCTTGGGAATGTCTAGCGGTAAATTCCTCGGTTTCGTCGTCACGACGAAAGGGATCCGAATTGATCCAGACAAGGTGCGAGCTATTCAAGAGCTCCAACCACCCCGAAATCTTAAAGAGCTGAGAGGCCTTCAAGGACGACTGGCTTATATCCGAAGATTCATCTCGAATCTCTCGGGCAAGTGCCAACCCTTCTCTAAGCTGATGAAGAAAGGTACCTCCTTCGTCTGGGATGAGCCATGCCAAAAGGCTTTTGAGGAGATCAAAGCTTATCTCTCAAATCCGCCTGTCCTTGCGGCGCCAATCTCAGGAAGGCCATTCCTCATATACATACGGGCTATGGAACATTCTCTGGGTGCCCTCTTGGCTCAGAACGATGATGCAGGCCACGAGCAGGGCATCTACTACCTGAGCAGAACCTTGCAGGGCGCCGAGCAACGGTACCCAATGGTCGAGAAGGAATGCCTAGCCTTGGTGTTCGCTATCCAAAAGATGCGGCACTACTTGGTTGGCCAAACCATCCATGTCATCTCCCGGATGAATCCCATTCGGGTCTTCATGACACAACCCGCAGCGCTAAACTGGCGCCTGGCCAGGTGGGCACTTCTGCTCTCTCAATACGACATTCATTTCATGCCGCAGAAATCGGTCAAGGGACAAGCCATCTGCGATCTCATGGCTAGTCACCCGCTGGGGGAGAAGACCGATCTATTCGAAGATCTGCCGGATGAACCTCCCGAAGCCAATATGACTTCGTCGCCGGAGGTGTGGCAGATGTTCTTCGACGGTGCGTCCCGCGCAGGCGCGAGCGGCTCTATTTCTGCAGGAGTGGGAGTGGCCCTCACCTCCCCGCATGGTCACGTGTTTCCCCGGGCCTTTTCCTTGACGGAACCATGTACCAACAACGTAGCCGAGTACAACGCGTTGCTCATAGGGCTCGAGTTAGCCAAAGAGCTCGGGATAAAGCATCTGGAGGCTTATGGCGATTCGCAACTCATTGTCAAACAAATGACTGGCGAATACGAAGTCAGGAATGAAGATCTTATCCCGCTCCACCGAGCAGCGGTCAGACTAGTGGAGTCATTCGAGAGCTTCCGTATTGAGCACGTGCTCCGTTCAAAGAACACCCATGCGGATGCTCTCGCATCCTTGGCAGCTAACTTAGCCCAGCCTCCTGGAACGACCCAAAAGGTCGCTGTCGCCAGCCGAAAACTCTTTCGACCCAGAGACGTCCCAGAGGCAAACGCCACTCATCAAGCCTCGGGTCAGCCAGATCAGGAAGACTGGCGTCTCCCGATCATCGATTATGTCCTATACGGCATGTTGCCTGAGGATTCGAAGGAACGAGAGTCTATCCGGCGACGTGCCTCGCGATTCTACTACGATTCAACCACTAAAACGTTGTATCGCAGGTCATATGACGGCTTGCTACTTCGCTGCCTTTCAAAAGCAGAGGCGCAAGAAGCCGTACGCGAAGCACATGACGGCGTGTGCGGAGCTCATCAGCCCGGACCCAAGCTTTGGGATCGCTTACGTAGGATGGGCTACTTCTGGCCTGGGATGGTTACTGATGCAGTCGCTTATGCTAAGCGATGTTACGAATGCCAGATCCACGCCAACTACATGCACCAGCCTCCTGAGGATCTACATCCGACGAGGGCATCTTGGCCCTTCGAGGCATGGGGGATGGACATAGTCGGGCCAATTTCTCCACCATCGGCGAGAGGCCATCGCTTCATCCTCGCGATCACCGACTATTTCTCTAAATGGGCAGAAGCCATCCCCTTAAGAGAAGTCAAGACTAGCGACGTGATTAAGTTCATTAAGCACCATGTCATATACCGATACGGCGTACCCCGGCGTATCATTCACGACAACGGCACGCAATTCGTTAGCCATGCCTTCACCCGGTTCTGCGACAAACTCCGGATACAGAACCTCTCGTCCACGGCCTACAACCCTTCAGCGAATGGTTTGGCCGAAGCTTTCAACAAGACGATCATCAAGATCTTGACCAAGCTGACTTCCACTAGCAAGCGCGACTGGAATGAAAAGCTAGGCGAAAGCCTGTGGGCATATCGCACGACGGTTCGCACACCGACTGGCACTACGCCCTACTCGTTGGTATACGGCTGCGAAGCTGTATTGCCGTTAGAGATTCAGATTCCATCCCTCCGCGTCGCCTTATCAACAGGAATGACAGCCGAGGAGAATCACCGGCTTCGACTCGCAGAACTCGAAGCGCTGGACGACAGGCGACTGGAAGCTCAGCAGCACATCGAGTTTTACCAAGCTCGGATGGCCAGGAGCTTCGACAAGAAAGTCAAGCGCCGAGCCTTCAAAGAAGGAGAGCTCGTCCTATCCGTCCGTAGACCAATGATCCTCACTTCCAAGAAGAAGGGGAAATTCCAGTCCAAATGGGAAGGGCCATTCGTAGTAGAGACAGTCTACTCGAACGGCGCCTATCGCCTCGTCAAACCGAACGGCGATAAAATCATGATGCCCATCAACGGCAAGTATCTGAAGAAGTACTACCCATAGTGCTCCTTCACAAACTCCCACGAGTGCAAGAGTCTAAACTGGCCCTCAGCGCCCTCCAACTGGTACATGAGGCTAAACTGCTCCTACTTTACCCGTTCGGGCGAAAGCCTCTGACGGAATCCAATTCGCCTATCTTCTCCAATGAGATGGCGGATCCACTAAAGTCGTTCATATCACGACAAATCCATCCAATTCGCCTATCTTCTCCAATGAGATGGCGGATCCACTAAAGTCGTTCCAATCACGACATCCCCCGTCAAGTTAACATTAAACCTCTGACAAAATCAACTTACCAATCCTCTTCTAAAGGATGGTGGGTCCTCAAAGTCGTTCCAATCACGACATTCCCCGTCAAGTTAACATTAAACCTCTGACAAAATCAACTTACCAATCCTCTTCTAAAGGATGGTGGGTCCTCAAAGTCGTTCCAATCACGACATTCCCCGTCAAGTTAACATTAAACCTCTGACAAAATCAACTTACCAATCCTCTTCTAAAGGATGGTGGGTCCTCAAAGTCGTTCCAATCACGACATTCCCCGTCAAGTTAACATTAAACCTCTGACAAAATCAACTTACCAATCCTCTTCTAAAGGATGGTGGGTCCTCAAAGTCGTTCCAATCACGACATTCCCCGTCAAGTTAACATTAAACCTCTGACAAAATCAACTTACCAATCCTCTTCTAAAGGATGGTGGGTCCTCAAAGTCGTTCCAATCACGACATTCCCCGTCAAGTTAACATTAAACCTCTGACAAAATCAACTTACCAATCCTCTTCTAAAGGATGGTGGGTCCTCAAAGTCGTTCCAATCACGACATTCCCCGTCAAGTTAACATCAAACCTCTGACAAAATCCGCTTACCACTCTTATTCTGAGAAATGGTAGCCTCCCCCCACGGTCGCTCCAATCGCGACAAGATCCCATCAAGTTAATGATCACCTCTGATGGTTGGCGCCGTTATTCTTACGAATAGCATAGCCTAAGTAATAGCCTACCATGCGACGTGCTATTACTTCTGTCAATAGTCACACTCCTACGTCCCTGAACTATTTGACCTATTCCAGATGTCCTAACATTGCTTTAGGATAACTGATAGGTAGAGTCTACCAGGCGATGACTCCTACCACAATCAATTGTCACATTCCCACATGACGACAATTGTCGAACACGGTTCGACAGACAACCTGTCTGTCGGTTCCCCCATACAACAACTCGCCGAAAAGCGAGTCGAAGTCAAGTTCATCAGTTGGCCGTAAAGGCGAATGTTTGTTCTTTATTGCGATCCAAGGGTTACTCTCTCGATCCCGTTGGAGCTACAACGCGAAGATCGGAGTTAATCCGATCCCACGCTATGAGCAACAGAAAGCAAAACAAGAGCTTAATACGACTAAGTCCTAAACAGGACAATCAGTGGATCGTCAAGTTCAATTCAAATGCCCAACGGCGCAGTCAAAGAGAGAAAACTGTATGCGCAAAGCAAAGGTGAACAGAATAAGCAAAAGGGCCACTACGGGCCATAATTTACATGAGTT
>NW_017973365.1:19985-21534 GCF_001876935.1 Asparagus officinalis
CCGCCACCGCTGTCGACTCCCCCACGGGCGGTTCAGCGGACATTAAGCCAGGGCGCAGGCCCGTCACGCGCTTGCACGAACTCTCCACTCCATACCCAGCAGTGGAGCCCGTAAAGACGCCACAAGTGACCCCGTCCTGAGTGGGGGTCAAATCCCAGTTCATCGTCCGAGGAATCGCGAGGGACCGCAGCTCAACAATCGAAAACCCTCTCGGCATGCTGGGGAGGTAATAATGGGTCCCCTCTACCGTGCGGAACCACCGGCTCTCTTTGAGCAACAGGGCGGAGGGGTCGGCCATAGCGTCGCCGAACAAAAATTGAGGCTTCGGCAGCTCTGCCCTGTCCTCATCTGTCAGCGCCGCGTTGGTCGTCAACTCGCATAATGTCAAGTGATGACCATCCGTGACCCTCTGTACCAGACCATGCGGCTTATCAGCGGCGAATACGGGCATGGGAGCCAGAGAAGGAAATCGGTAGCTCATAGCCCCGACGTGGCCAACGGCCACACCCTCCGGGAAAGCCTCATCAGGGAAGGTCGCTGCAACAAGAAATAGAAAGTCAATTGAGACAAAATCCGCTGTAGAGGCGAAATCGCCTATCGAAAGGGGGAACCCACTTCGAACGAGGTCTGTCCCTACGGACTACACTCCCCTCTAATGGAAAGGGCCGAACTCGCCTTACGAAAAGGGAGTTCGCCTCCTCCCTACTGAAGGACTCGCCTGCAGGGACAGTACTCATCCTCTAAAGGCAAAATAGGGCAAACTTTGCCCCAAATCGGGGAAATGAGTAACACTCATCTCCCTAAAATCCGACGCCTAAGACTTACAAAAGATCGTCCAAACGAACCCATCAACATACCTGGGCGCGACTCCAGAGCACCGGCAGGCATGCCGGCGGAGAGACGGTCGGAATAACGTCCGGGGCCCGCGCCCCTCACTTTGCACCTCTTAGATTTCGGAGCCATTGTAGGATGAAGCGGGAATTCTTTCCTGGGATGTTCCTTTCGGAGCCATTGCAGGAAGAAGCGGGAATTCTTTTCGTAGGAGTTCCTTTCGAGATTTGAGAGCACGGTAACTCCCAAGGGAGGAGAATGGCTGATTTAGAAGGGCGGAGGTGTCCACGTGGCCACGACTGCCCTCGAAAGGCGAAAACCCTAACGGACAGAAGATGTGGCCACGATTAAATTCGACGGTCCAGATCACCCTCAGTACATCGAAGGAACCGAGATTGGCGGTTGAATCCAACGGTTGAGTCCGAGAACCACGGCCACGATACGTCGCAGATCGCCACGACCCGATGAGACCGCGCCGCCTTAGCTGGAAAGCACAAAGCCCTATCAGCAGACACGTGGCTCATCTCCCGTCAGATCTGGGCCCGCCTCAAAAAGGAAGGGTTTCGCCTGCAAATACTTGGCATGACCTCGCGAGTTGCGCGGAACTTGGCTCCCAAAGACTAATTTCGCCTGGACGACTCGCTCGCCGCTAAAGGTAAAATTATAAACGAAGCCAATAGAATGACCTCGCTTAAACGGTTAAAACCCACGCCTCAGA
>NW_017973366.1:0-2934 GCF_001876935.1 Asparagus officinalis
TGGTCAAACCTTTATACAGTTAGGACCAAAGCCAAAATCCCCTCTCGATTCGTTCCATGAACGAGAGGTTCATAAATTGAACGATCAAACCTTTAAACAATTAGGATCGTCTCAGAACTCCCACTTGGTCAAACCTTACTACAGTTAAGACCAAAACCAAAATCCCCTTTCGATTTCTTCCATGAACGAGAGGTCCAGCTTCGATTTGCGCAATCAAAACTATAAAAGTTAAGATTGCTTCCAATCTCAATTGATCAAACCTTATTCAGATTCTCTGAATAGAAATCCTACTTCAAATTTCCTTTGTACCAGGAGATAGAATATAAAATTCTTCCTCTCCAATTTCGGGTTTATCTCTACCAACAAACAAGAGACCAGGAGATAGGATATAAAATTCTTCCTCTCCGATTTTGGGTTTATCTCTACCAACAAACAAGATACCAGGAGATAGAATATAAAATTCTTCCTCTCCGATTTCGGGTTTATCTCTACCAACAAACAAGAGACCAGGAGATAGAATATAAAATTCTTCCTCTCCATCATCGGGTTCATCTCTACCAACAAACAAGAGACCAGGAGATAGAATATAAAATTCTTCCTCTCCATCATCGGGTTCATCTCTACCAACAAACAAGAGACCAGGAGACAGAATATAAAATTCTTCCTCTCCATTATCGGGTTCATCTCTACCAACAAACAAGAGACCAGGAGATAGAATATAAAATTCTTCCTCTCCATCATCGGGTTCATCTCTACCAACAAACAAGAGACCAGAATACTCCAATAGGTATACGAGTCTAAACTATTTCCCTAATCTCAACAGGAAGTTTCTGGAGAATATTACTCAGAATATTCTTAAGAATAACCTGAATACTCCAATAGGTACACGAGTCTAAACTGTTTCCCTATCATCAACAGGAAGTTTCTAGAGAATATTACTCAGAATATTCTTAAGAATAACCTGAATACTCCAACTAGGTACACGAGTCTAAACTGTTTTCCTACCCTCAACAGGAAGTTTCTGGAGAATATTACTCAGAATATTCTTAAGAATAACCTGAATACTCCAATAGGTACACGAGTCTAAACTGTTTCCCTAATCTCAACAGGTCAAACCCGTTGATGGCTGAGGATTTTCCAAAAATCCTATGAGTATTATGGTTATTTATTCTAAACGAGAATGAGTAATCATAATAAAATCTCAATAAACAAGATAGTTCATTGTATTAACCAAAATAGATCAAATAAAACAGCATAAAAAATAAATGTATGTGTTCTCAAAATTACAATAATTTGTAATGGCGGAGTTCATCTTCTAATTGGGAAAGCCTTGTCGCAAAAGCCAGCTCGAGCTCAGGTATCAGATTTGCTTTAAATTTCCTTTCATCGATGCTTCGGATTTTGGCGGCTTCTTGCTCCTTGTCAGCAAAAATCTTGTCCTGAAGATTCAGTTGTCGGAGTGTAATCACCTCGGCTTGAGTTACCTCCGCTAGATCAGACTCCAAAAATTCACAAGCATCCTTAGCTTCGGCAAGTTGCTTTTCTAAATGAGCTATCTCTGCCCGACGCGACTCCAAGTCACGATACATGTCTACCTTTATTTGTGCTTTCTTGGCAGCGCTCACCTGGAGTTGATTGATGCGAGTTTTCAGTACTTGAAGTTCAGTTTCAACGGATTTCTGAGAATCACGCCATGCCTGTAGCCTCAGGTCCGTTTGAGAAGCGATGTAAGAAGGTGCGCCATTAGCTCGAAAGTTCTGCAACTATTCAATGTGATGTTTCAGATCGACCAAATAGGCTTCAATGGAGTTAGACAATTCAGTGCACCCCTGTTCTTTAATTCCTGATACATGGCGGTCGAGAGACTTCCTGAAAAGTTCAAATGGTGAACCTTTAAGAAGAATTCGATCAACCATGGCGTTTAAGAAAAGAACGAAGCTTTGGACGTCAACGCAGAGGGCAACTTGGTTTGGATCTTCATCTGCCAATAAAGTCTGAATACGTTCGGACAATGATGAAGAAAGAGTTGCAAGGGGAATAAATGGATTAAGCACAAAAATATATACACTCGCTGGAAGGCTTCACAACCGGGTTACCTTGGCTTGTTGAGGTCATAGCAGATTCTATAACAACCGGGATTTGTTCAGGAATAACGCTTGTCGGTTGAGTCACTACACCAGACGATTGTTCAACCGAAACCCCTGATGGCTTCGGATCCAGAGCGACAAGATCTTGAGGAACAAGTTCTGTCAATGAGAAAAGGATGAATAAACACTCCGCAAGTATTAATCTAACTTCGAAGCACAACTAGATGAGACATACCAAGTTGAGCCGAAGTAGCAGGAGGTTGCTCTTCCACTGTAGCCTTCGACCCTCCTACTTCATGATCCACTGGAGTCGGAGCAGAAGGCACAACAGGTTCAGCTTCGACAATAGCGGAAGTCGAAGGAGCAGTGGCTGGTGGTTCAACTTCAGCTGGAGGACTTGCCAGAAGTAAGAAACCCAAACCTTCAGGTTGATCACATTCACCAATGACGGTAGACGCATCAACTTCGTTGGTTGGTCCTACGTCTAAAATTCTTATTTCAGTCCCCCAAGAACAATAAAAGATGAAACTATAGTTGAAAACTTGAGCCGGAAAGGGTATACCTGTTGATACACCTACTTCAGTTGAATCAACTCGAGTAGTTGGTCCTGTAGTAGCGGATGGAACCGGAGTTGATAATATATCGGAGATCTCCTGGTGTACATCTTCAGAAATGTCAAGATCGAAGTCTCGCTCATCGAAATCTCCGATACCCATATCATGGGTAAGTTCTATGTCTTTCGGTTCGTTGACAGGAAGGTCTATTAAGCAGAAGAATCCGTCAACATATATGCAAGAAATATGAAAGAATCAAAGCAAACAAAATAAGGTTACCTTCAATAACAATT
>NW_017973366.1:18617-21521 GCF_001876935.1 Asparagus officinalis
CCGACGGAGTTCGTTATCATGTGGACTTAGAGTCGAGGAGGCATCGAGTGGTTCAGTTGTCTCAACGACCAATCACTCATTTCTCTGCTAAACTCACGACGGAGGAATGGACTATTGTCAAAAGGACTCGTTCGACCCTCAAAGAACGTATACAAAAACGTCGTGCAAAAGCTGCTAATGCCCATGCTCTCTCACAACAAAGACGAGAAAAGAGAAAGGAAATGGTGACCAAAGAATCACCAAAACTTCGTCAAGTTTGGATTCCAAAGTCTGGACTTATGCAAAATCAGCATTCAGAGCCCGTTAAGACTCCGTACCCGTAAGGGGGTGGTTTTAGACGTGCGACTCCCGACATAATCTTGGATCGCTCAAAGACAAAAATAAATTGTCCTGAGAATGCCAACAAGGTCTTACGCCCCCAGAAGAAGACGCATTCACCAAATGATATCGTCATACCTGGGAGGTCATGCCAACAGACGATACGATTTTTTGGCAATCATACCGATGAATCGTATTATCAAGTTAGGGTTGTGAATAATTTCCGAAAGAGAGTTATTCGAGAGATAAACTCTCGTTGTTCCTGTGCGCGACTCGTTAAAGCAGCATTATCAGAATGTGACTGTTTCAAACGAGAAGCCATCTCACGAAGAGTCTCGGTATTCCACAGTCTTTTCACCGAAATGTCGAAGCTTAAGCCGAGGCATTTCTGCAAGAGAAAATCAGCTGCCCAAGATGATGAATTCCCTGAAGTCACCATCAACGTGGCTGATAAAAGAAAGTCTAAGCGGCATTCAAGTGACTCAAATCCTGACTTTTCCCCGAGAGGAAGAGTCAATCCAAGAATTGCTCAAAGGATGTCTCGACTCCAATTAGGAGCCATCAGACGCAGAAATTACAAGAGAATGCAAGAAGGAATGTCCTCGGAGGATGAATTCTCGGACACTTATTCTGCAATCGCTTCTGATGATACAATGTCTAGCACGGGACAAACCAGAGAAGTACTCACGATCACCTCTGATCAATTTGCTCAAATACTTCAAGAAGCTCTAGCCAAACAACGTGAAGAAATTAGAGCTGAAGTGAAGACAGAAATGGAGTTAGCTATCCAACAAATGAGAGAATTGCTAGCTCAGCGGCCTCAACCCCCTGAGTCCAGTCAAAGAACTGAATCCAGCCGCCACACTCAGAAAGTAGTGGATGACAGTGATCCAGAAGTGGATGAAGTCATTATAGCTGATACACCTCCCAATAGCAATAACGCTGGGGGTGGTTTAACACATTCTCCCAATAACGATATTGGGAGTGGTTCAATGGCACCTCTTACAGGGGGTGGTCTAACTCATTCTCCTCAACGTCATTCGAATGAAGACATAGACGATGACGGGAAAATGAAAGAGCTTGAAAACAAAGTCAACGCTTTGATGACGGCCCAAGAAGTGAAGAGGACGAGTATTCCGTGTCCCTATCCAAGAGAATGGGATTCAATACCGTATCCGACAAAGTTCAATCTGATTAACTTCACACCGTTTGAGGGGAAGAGTTCGCCGATTCAGCACTTGATTTATTTCAAGTCTCATTTGGGCATGATCTCTGGAAACGAGGCTTTAATGGTCCGGTCATTCGTTGGCACCCTTCGCGGGCCCGCCTTCGATTGGTACCGACGGCTCAAGCCAGGGAGCATCAATTGCTGGGATGACATGGAAAGTTTGTTCCTCAGTAATTTCTTCGATGATGACACCGAAGTGTCAATCGGAACCCTTTTGGATGAGAAGCAAAAAGACGGAGAGTCAGTTGACAATTTTGTCAAACGTTTCCGTAACAAAGCAATGAATTGCAGAGATCCTATTACAGAGGAGTTCATCCTGCAAACATGCCACAATAACCTCTCCATCGATGTCCTGGAAGCTCTGGGGGTCGTGCCATCCACAACTTGGAAGGAGTTAAAATCTCGGGGTGAACAAGCTGAGCACTTTCTTAAAAGAAAGAAAGCTGAGAGAGGCCAACCAATGACATCTGCAATCGTTGAGAATGCGACTCTCGATCCGAGGTTTCAAAAGGAATATTCTTTCGAAGATGATGAAGCTCCAGCCATCTTGGAATACCTCCTCGCTAATGACAAAATCGAGCTACCACCTATTAAAGATCAGGATGGAGCTAAGAGGATTACGGATCCAAACTACTGTGCGTACCACAGAAGGGTTCTTCATCCCACCGAGATTTGCTTTGGACTCAAAAACAAGATCCAAGCCCTAATTGACTCCGGCGTCATAACGACGAAAGAAGTCGAGTAAAGACGACCATACAACTCCAGTGGGTGCACGAGTATAAACTGTTTCCCCACACTCCAAAGAGCATATGAGTATAAACTGCTTCTCGATTATCCAACTGAGTACAATGTTAAACCCGGTTTCGCAAAGGAAGCTGGGGGTGGATGATTTATATAACGGGAAGTTCCTGGAGAATCTTATATTCTTAAGGATAACCCGAACATGCGACTGAGGATAACGTACTCCTCGTTACACCCAGTTTTGCAAAGAAAGCTGGGGGTGGATAATTCATGTAACGGGAAGTTCCCGGAAGAATGTTAAATGTAATATTCTTAGGGATAACCCCGATCATTATGAACAAAGTGATAAACACTAAACTCCTACTATGACTTCCGAATACTCTTTTGCTGAGATGAGATTCGATCACCTCTTTAGATCAATCTTCCCTCACAAAATTCCCACTCGGTCAAACCTTTAAACAGTTAGGACCGAAGCCAAAATCCCCTCTCGATTCGTTCCATGAACGAGAGGTCCACAAATTAAACGATCAAAACTTTAAACAGTTAGAATCGTCTTAAATTCCCATTTTGGTCAAACCTTTAAACAGTTAGGACCAAATCCAAAATCCCCTCTCGAT
>NW_017973367.1:0-3125 GCF_001876935.1 Asparagus officinalis
TTGACGCAGAAACGTCCTATAACTTACTATTGGGTCGACCTTGGATCCACGGTAACCTTATAGTCCCGTTAACTCTGCATTAATGCCTCAAGTACGTTGACTCAAATAATGAAGTCAAGACGGTGGTCGCGGATAAGCAACCGTTTAAGGGATTAGAGAACTATTTCACTGATTCCCTTCTATACGGCACCGAATCCGATACTAAACCATCGGCCCAAGGAACGGACAGCGGGGATGAAGCTGACACCGAAGCTGGGTTTGATTATGATGGTGGTTTTGTACTTAATGACATTGTACCCATTGTAATCAATCTTGACGATGATGAATCATCGGAAAGTAGTTGTAATTGGCAACTTGCCGAAGAACTATCAATAAATGATGATTTAGAGTACTCGATGTGTCTTGATAATGTCACTAAAGAGCTATATGATAACCCTGACTTGTATATGCCACTTCAATCATTTTGTCTGACGAAAAAACAGGTACAAGATCCATACGGAGCGACGCTTGTCATCCCCGCGGGAACATGGGGTGGAAAAGAAGTCGTCTACGGCAAAGGAAAAGAAGCTCCAATACCCGATCACTTCTTAGAAGAAGAAGACGATGAAGATAAACCTGCCCCTCATCTATTTAGATATGACGCAAAAGCGCGCGATCTAATGGAGAAGTATGGGTATGACTTCACACTTGGAGAAGGTCTTTGCTTCGGTCGAGGTCCGCGAGTTCCACCTCGAATGGCCTATGTACCAAAAGGAAAACCTGACGACTATTATCGCTATAAGAGAGGTCTAGGTTACGTCTCCTCATCTGACGACGAGTGTTGCTGGCAAGTCATCGATCAAATTGCTAACAAAACTAGAAACGGATACTCTTCTGATTCTTCAGCTTGGGATTCCGACACTAGTATCGGTGAAATGTTTAAAAAATTGATGTCAAACATGGTTACGGTCGATCCTGCCACAATAGAGGAAGACGATCAGATGCCGACTTGGGAAGACCCTTGGGTTCATCACTTGAATATGCAGTACGGTGATAGGTTTGAGCAAAGGGAGCCTCCTACCGAAGATCAAGTACTTCAAGTGAATATGGGTAGCGAAGATAATCCGAAACCTATATTCATTAGCGATAGCCTCCCGCCGGAAGAGAAAGAAGAGTTAATCTCTCTTATCAGGGAGTACATCGATGTGTTCGCCTGGAATTATGAAGACATGCCAGGGCTCGATCCAAACGTAGCAGTGCATCGTCTCAATATTAAGTCGGATGTCAAACCTATCAAACAACAACAAAGACGGTTTCGTCCGCAAATGATGGAGGCAATCGAGGCCGAAGTCAAAAAGCTTATCGATTCGGGTTTCGTCAGGGAAGAGCAACATCCCGAATGGCTTGCCAATATCGTCCCAGTCCTTAAGAAGAATGGGAAGATCAGGGTTTGTATCGACTATAGAGACCTCAACGCTGCCTGCCCAAAAGATGACTTCCCCCTTCCCATCACAGATGTCATCATTGATAATACGTGTGGGTTCGAGAGGATGTCTTTCATGGATGGTTTCTCTGGTTATAACCAAATAAAGATGCATCCAGATGATGAAAAGCATACCGCGTTTAGAACACCCCTTGGTGTTTTCTGCTACACAGTTATGCCCTTCGGCTTAAAGAACGCAGGTGCCACATATCAAAGAGCCATGTCAAAGATTTTCCAAGAGCATCTCCGAAAGACTGTCGAATGCTACGTAGATGATTTGGTCGTGAAAAGTCGTGATAAAAAAGATCACATTAAGGACTTGAAGACCATGTTCGACTTGATGCGAACCCATCAGTTAAAGATGAATCCTACCAAGTCATTCCTCGGAATGTCCAATGGCAAGTTTCTTGGATTCGTCGTCACCACCAAGGGTATTCACATCGATCCTGACAAAGTGAAGGCGATTAACGAATTGCAACCTCCGAGAAACCTTAAGGAGCTCAGAGGACTACAAGGACGGTTGGCTTATATCCGTCGGTTCATTTCGAATCTCTCGGGAAAATGCCAACCATTCTCCAAGCTCACGAAGAAGGGCGTGTCATTCGTATGGGACGACGCTTGTCAAAAGGCATTCGAAAGTATTAAAGAATATCTCTCAAAACCTCCCGTACTCGTCGCACCGAAATCAGGCAAACCGTTCTTGATTTATGTCAAGGCGACGAGCCACTCATTAAGTGCATTACTTGCACAAGATGATGATAACGGTCACGAGCAGGCGGTATATTATTTAAGCCGAACTATGGTAGGCGCTGAATCTCGATATCCTATGATTGAGAGAGAATGCCTCGCTTTAGTGTTCGCTATTCAGAAGATGCGGCATTATCTGGTTGGACAGACCATTTATGTTATCTCTAAAGTTAACCCAGTCCGAGTATTCATGACTCAACCAGCTTTCATGAATTGGCGATTAGCAAAATGGGCCTTACTCTTGTCCCAATACGACTTACATTTTAAACAACAGAAGTCAGTAAAAGGGCAGGCCATCTGTGATCTCCTGGCAGCTAATCCAACTACGGATACCGCCGAGATATATGATGACTTACCCGATGAAACCCACGAAGTCAACGCAACTTCGCACCAGCAAGTATGGCGTTTATACTTCGATGGCGCTTCACGAGCAACTAATGTAGCAAGTGCTCCTGGAAGTTCTAAGATTTCTTCCGGAGTTGGAGTGGTCTTAGTTTCCCCGGGAAAACACGTGATGCCTCGAGCTTACTCGTTGACCGAACCGTGCTCAAATAACGTAGCCGAATATAACGCATTACTCATAGGACTCAGTTTCGCCAAAGAACTGGGGGTTGAGTATCTCGAAGCCTTCGGTGATTCTCAACTGATAGTTAAACAAGTTCAGGGAGAGTACGAAGTCCGAAGTCAGGATTTAATACCATACCATAAGATGGCAGTGGAGATGGCAGAATCATTTGAAGGATTCTTTATCGAACATATTCCACGGTTACAAAATACCTACGCAGATGCATTAGCGGCATTGGCCGTATCCCTGGCGCAACCTCCTGAAACAGAACAGTTTGTTACAGTGAGGACTCACCAACTCCTAGTGCCGATCTATGATGAAGAGGACGAAGAAGAAGAGATTAAGGAAACA
>NW_017973367.1:17977-21517 GCF_001876935.1 Asparagus officinalis
CGACAACTGGCCAAGGCCGCAGAATCGATGGACGGGATCCGCTACAATGAGGATCTAAAGTCCAGACAGCGCCAAGAGCAACAACGGCACATAATCAACTCCTCCTCCAAGGTAGAAACAAGCGAATGGGTTCGTGTCACGAGGACTCGCTCAACCCTCGAAGAGCGAATCAAGAAACGCCGCGCATTGCTTGCGCATGCCCGAGTCCTTCTGCAGAAAGCGGAAGAGATGCAGAAAGAAGAGACGGTCAAGAATCCGTCAAAACACAAGCAGGTGTGGGTGCCAAAGGCAAAGCCGGCGCCTAAGACAAGAGTGGACGGAAATACCGTCCAACCTTCAGCAAATTCAGATCCAGTGTCCCCTGTCCCTGTACCTCCGGCGGAGCCAGGTAAGAACGTGGGTCCCTCAAGATCCAGGGTTCCTTTGAAAGGTCGCCTCGGTCCTTTACCGGAGAACCGAGGTAAAGCACCTGTCAAGGAGCGATTGGGTCCGTTGAAAGGTCCCCAAATGACGAACCAGACTGGGGGTCGTGTTAATCCCTCCAAGAAAGATAACAAAGGGAAAGCCCCTGTTACCGACCGCCTTGGGTTGCGTGTCGAAGTTCAAGAGCCCGTTAAGTTTTTACGCTCGCAAAAGCGTAGACTTGAACGAGTGACTTCTGAAAACTGCCAACATAATCAAGGCGGTGCTGTCAGAATGCTGCTGTACTAAAGCCCCAAGGAGAGTTTCGGTGTTCGAGAGAATCTCTACCAGAACACTTGAGAACAAGCCAAGGCGTTTCCGTAGGAAGAAGCCTGTTCGCCAAGAGGACGAATTCCTAGAAGTGTCTGCTAATATGACCGGCAGAGGGAAATCGACACGACACTTTAGCCCAGATTGTTCTAAAGCCCCAAGGAGAGTTTCGGTGTTCGAAAGAATTTCCATCGGAACGTCCGAGACCAAGCCAAGGCGTTTCTGTAGGAAGAAGCCTGTTCGCCAAGAGGACGAGTTCCTGGAGGTGTCTGCTAATATGACCGGCAGAGGGAAATCGACACGACACTTTAGCCCAGATCAGCTTGCCGAAGTATCCCGACGTATGACTCGATTGCGGTCAGGGATCAATAGGCGAAAGAATTACCAAAGAATGCAGAAAGGACTTCCTTCGGAAGAAGAGGTGTCAGAGGCTGATTCAGACTCCTGCTCGGCTATAGCATCCGAGGACACGGCGTCTAGTGCGGGGCAACCTTACGAGTCACTCATGATCAGCGCCGAACAAGTAACCAAGATGCTTGAAGATGCCCTGACTAGGCAGAAGGAAGCTTTCAAATTCGAGATGGAGATGGCCATGCAACAGATGAGAGAGATGCATGACCAGCAAATCGCGGCTCTGACAAGTCACCAGGGAGAACCCACTCGACACCATAATCAGAATCAATATGAGAATGAACGGGAAGGGAATAATGTCAACATAAATATCCCTCCTGTCAACAACGACAATGGAAGCGGTCCCATGGATGATAATGCAAAAGAGGACCATGTTACCTCTCCCCGAAGCCACTCGAAGACAGGTACGAGTGAAGACAAGAAGATGAAGGACTTGGAGAGCAAAATCAACGCGTTGATGAATGCTCAAGAAGTGAAAAGGTCCGGCATACCATGTCCATACCCAAGGGAGTGGGAATCAATTCCGTATCCGGCAAAGTTTAATTTAATCAACTTTACGCCGTTTGATGGAAAGGGTTCCCCTACCCAACACTTAATATATTTTAAGTCTCATTTAGGAATCATTTCTGGGAATGAGCCTCTTATGGTGCGGTCATTCGTCGGCACTCTTCGCGGAGCAGCCTTCGACTGGTATCGCCGTCTCAAGCCCGGGAGTATCAGCAGTTGGGACGACATGGAAGATATGTTTCTGACAAACTTCTTCGATGACGACACCGAAATCTCAATCGGTACACTATTCGATGAGAAGCAGAAGAATGGTGAGACGGTCGAAAATTTTGTGAAGAGGTTGCGAAATAAAGCAATGAACTGCAGGGATCCAGTCAGTGAAGATTTTATCCTCGAGACTTGTCACAATAATCTTTCATTGGACATCCTCAAAGCTATGGGAATGGCACCGCCAATGACCTGGAAGGACTTAAAAGTGCGAGGAGAACGAGCCGAACGATTCGGAAGGATCTGAAGGTGCGAGGAGAACGAGCCGAACGATTCCTTAAAAGGAAGAAGGCGGAAAGGGGTCAAATAGCAAATAATGCTCCGCAACCAAATTTTGTCCCTAGGGGTAAAGGAAAAGCACATGCAAATGCCGTGGACGCGAATCAAACGTTCGAGGTGCAAGCGCAACCGCAACAGCAGCAGCAAAAGGCGCCTCAACAATCAAGGTGGCAACAGCAGACCCAGAAGCCAAAAGCCTCGGAGCCGAAGTTCCCAAAAGTCTATTCGTTCAAAGAGGATGAAGTTCCCGGTATATTCAAGTACCTCATTGAGAATAACAAGATCAAATTGCCTCCAGTCCAGGATCAGGAAGATGCTATGCCCTTAAGGATAAGATCCAAGCTCTAATCGATGTTGGGGTCATCACCATGAAGCAGCCGAAGGAGAAGAAAGTGGGAGCAAATGCAGTATCAATTAGTTTCGGTTCTGTTCCCTTGAACTGGTTCCAGCATGAGCCAGTAATAAATGCAGCAGTGAAGACGGTGAACGATGATCCTCACAAGCAGCGCCAGAAAGGACTTGTGCCGCACACAGCCCCGAATGGTGAGATTCTTTGGGTTCATCTAGATTTGGTTGGAGATGAACAATGGACTGGAACCTCTTCCAAGAAAAAGTCAAAAGGAAAAGGTAAGTCTTGTTATGGAGCTTCTGCTATTCCAGGAGAAGATGACGAAGAAATTCCCGCCTTCCCGCTTTCTGAAGATGAACAGGAGGCCTTTGCAACCCGAAGTGGGAATGAGTATCACTACAAGTACCCAGATGCTTCCGAGCAATTAGGTACCAAAACCCCTCCTTCCAAGACATTGGCTGGCAGAACTGGGAATTGCAGCAATTCCCCCAACGCCCATAGCTACGGAGAAAGTCGGGCAGAAGGAGAAGGGGAAAGAGCCTTTACGTCAAGAAGCCCAAAACCCGAGGCAGTCTCGATTCAATCACCCGATTGGGAGAGACAAACTGGGAAATGCAAGCTCTCTACCCCATTTTGACATCATGGCACAGTTGGCTAATATCCCGGCTAGGATAACCCTATACGAGCTATTGCGTCTTTCCAAGGATACAAGGAAAGCATTACAAGAGGCCTTGAGCGACTCTGAAGCTTTCTTAACTCGAATCAAGCCATCTCCTGAAGGACCAGAGCCGTCAGCTCAACACTGCAATCTCGCGGCGCATCATTTTCCATGCATCTCTTTTACCAAAGAAGACATGCAGATGAAGAACTCAAAGCATGATCGGCCTTTGTATTTCACAGGACACATTGGCTCCAGCATGGTCAATCGGATCCAAGTTGATCCGGGTTCTGCTGTTAGCATCATGCTATTCCGACTGATGCATCATCTCGGAATC
>NW_017973368.1:0-1391 GCF_001876935.1 Asparagus officinalis
GGTCGAAGCCGCAGATCCAGATCTCCCTTCCGCCGCAAAGTCAACTGCTGAAGGTGTTCCAACCTTGTCTAAGAGGGCGCGCCAAAGACGGCGTCAACGCCTTGCGTGACAGTTGGCCAAGGCCGCAGAATCGATGGACGGGATCCGCTACAATGAGGATCTAAAGTCCAGACAGCGCCAGGTGCAACAACGGCGAACGACCCACTCCTCCTCCAAGACAGAAACGAACGAATGGGTTCGTGTCAAGAGGACTCGCTCAACCCTCGAAGAGCGAATCAAGAAACGCCGCGCATTGCTTGCGCATGCCCGAGTCCTTCTGCAGAAAGCGGAAGAGATGCAGAAAGAAGAGACGGTCAAGAAGCCGTCAAAACACAAGCAAGTGTGGGTGCCAAAGGCGAAGCCGGCACCTAAGGCAAAAGGGGACGGAGGTATTGTCTCTAGCCTTCCAAATCCAGATCCCATTTCCCCTGCTCCCGCACCTCCGGCGGAGCCAGGTAAGAACGTGGATTCTTCAAGATCCAGAGTTCCTTTGAGAGGTCGCCTCGGCCCTTTACCAGAAGATCGAGGCAAGGCACCTGTCAAGGAGCGATTGGGACCATTGAAAGGTCCCCAAACAATAGTCCAGACTGGGGGTCGTACCAATCCCCCCAAGAAAAATAACAGAGGGAAAGCCCCACTGGGGGTCGTGCTAATCCCCCAAGAAAGATAACAAAGGGAAAGCCCCTGTTACCGATCGCATTGGATTACGGGTCGAAGTTCAAGAGCCTGTTAAGTTTTCACGCTCGCAAAAGCGTAGACTTGAACGAGCGACTTTTGAAAACGCTAATAAAGCGTCATATCCCCAGAGGAAAACACATTCGTCTGATGATGATTGTGTTATACCTGGGAAGTCATGCCAACACTCTATGAGTTGCTCCAGTTATCAAACTGATGAGTTGTACTATAGAGCTGGGGGTGCGGGTAAGTCTCGAAAGAGAGATGCTCGAGACACGGAATCTCACTGTCCGTGTGCTAACATAATCAAGGCGGTACTGTCAGAATGCTGCTGTACTAAAGCCCCAAGGAGAGTTTCGGTGTTCGAAAGAATTTCCACCAGAACGTCCGAGACCAAGCCAAGGCGTTTCCGTAGGAAGAAGCCTGCCCGCCAAGAGGACGAATTCCTAGAAGTGTCTGCTAATATGACCGGCAGAGGCAAATCGACACGACCCTCTAGCTCAGATCAACTTGCCGAAGCGTCCCAGCGCATGACTCGATTGCGGTCAGGGATCAATAGGCGAAAGAATTACCAAAGGATGCAAAAGGGACTTCCGTTGGAAGAGGAGGTGTCAGATGCTGGTTCAGATTCCTACTCGGCTATAGCATCCGATGACACGGCGTCTAGTGCGGGACAG
>NW_017973368.1:19736-21515 GCF_001876935.1 Asparagus officinalis
ATTGAAATGTTCAATTGCGAAGGACTTGAGGTCAAAGCCATCAATGCTTTCGCTTGAGAAGAGCTAGGCCCAGCCTCCGTTGGGGTGAGTGAGATCTTCATCACCGCTTTTGGTGAAGCAGCTACTACAGAAGAGTCAGGCAGGGGTTGCTCTTGCATAGGGGCTGATACCTGCACGAGCTGTTGTTCCGGAGGAGGAGTAGCGGCAGTGGTTTCAGGCAACGCTACAGGCGGAACAGTCGCCGTAGGAGAACCAGGTAAATGTTGCTCTTCTAAAGGAGCCGACACTTGCGCAGGTTCTTGCTCTAAAGGAGCAGCTGAAGTAGTTCCGGGAGTGGGTGAACCTGCACGAAAAAATGGTCGGAACGCAGAAAAAGCATGTGGAAGAAGTCGAAACAAACCAAGCTTACCGGTAAGATAGAAAGGAGTATAACCTGATGCTTTATCAGACGGAACCTTGGGGGCATCATCATCAAAAGTGGTGACGTCATCGATGGAATCATGCTCATCGTCATCCTCACCGTCACCTGACATGTTGCCAACATCAGCGTCCTCATCGCCTCTATTTCCGTCAACTACATCACCAGCTGGGGAGTCGTCATAATCAACTTGCTCCTCATCACCCGGACCAGCTGAAGACTCCGGAAGACTTGCACCAGTGGCTGGGGTTTTTTTAAGTCCCGTTGTAGGACTAGGCATTAAATCATCAGCTTGTGACAGGACCAGATCTGATTGCCAGGTAGTCCACGGATATCAACATCCCCGTCACAGGCTAAAGACCCACGCAAGCAAGAGACGACGAACGGATCTTGTGTTATTTTCGAGAAAGTTGTAATTTTTCTTCTTTTCTTTTGATTAAGATCTGAATTCTTTGTAAACACTAATATTATAATGAGTTCAGTAATGAAGGAAACTTTTACCGAAAACAAACTGCCGACCACAGTAGGAGCCAACAGCCTCGCTGCCGAGGCTGTCGTGACATAACCGGCATTCAAGATCCGGGTGAACGAAGAGATCGAATACGAGTTCGATCAACAGAAGTTTGAAGAGTACCTCTCTTCCTCCTCCTCCAGATCCGCCTCTCCAAACAGGCGTAGGAAGACTTCCTCTTCCAAGAGTGCTCGCGGGCCCTCAGGATCAAAGATCCGAGATCCCCTCACCGTTATTGCACCTACTCCCCGCGACGCTCCTATGGCGTCTAACGTGGTCGAAGCTGCAGATCCAGATCTCCCTTCCGCCGCAAAGTCAACGGCTGAAGGTGTTCCAACCTTGTCGAAGAGGGCGCGCCAAAGACGACGTTAACGCCTTGCGCGACAGTTGGCCAAGGCCGCAGAATCGATGGACGGGATCCGCTACAATGCGGATCTAAAGTCCAGACAGCGCCAAGAGCAACAACGGCGCACAACCAACTCCTCCTCCAAGACAGAAACGAACGAATGGGTTCGTGTCAAGAGGACTCGCTCAACCCTCGAAGAGCGAATCAAGAAACGCCGCATTGCTTGCGCATGCCTGAGTCCTTCTGCAGAAAGCGGAAGAGATGCAGAATGAAGAGACGGTCAAGAAGCCGTCAAAACACAAGCAGGTATGGGTGCCAAAGGCGAAGCCGGCGCCTAAAACAAAAGTGGACGGAAGTAGCGTCCAGCCTTCTTCAAATCCAGATCCCGTTTCCCCTGCTCCCGTACCTCCGGCGGAGCCAGGTAAGAACATGGATTCTTCAAGATCCGGGTGAACGAAGAGATCGAATACGAGTTCGATCAACAGAAGTTTGAAGAGTACCTCT
>NW_017973369.1:0-3433 GCF_001876935.1 Asparagus officinalis
CCCGAATCCTAAGCAGGGATAAGTCTGCGCCTAACACGCGCTGCCGGTTTAGTCTTTTTCCGCAGAAAAGGACACCAGAGTTCGATTCTGGGGTGTTCTGTCCTGAAACCTAAGCAGGGATAAGTCTGCGCTTAACCCGCGCTGCCGGTTAGTTCTTAACCGTTAAAAAGAATACCCGTCCGCATATTCAACATTGTGGCAGGTTGTTATTAATAACACCAAAATCCATGCCTTACACGCATGGGGAATTTCATCCTGAATCCTAAGAAAGGATATGCCGACGCCTAACACGCGCCGCCGGTTTAGTCTTTCTCCGAAGAAAAAGACACCAGAGTTCGATTCTGGGGAATTTTATCCCGAAGCCTAAGTAGGGATAAGTCAGCGTCTAATACACGTTACCGGGTAGCCTATTCCCGTAACGTTGCCGGGTAGCCTATTCCCGTAACAATGGCGAAGTCTATGTATTCGACATCATAGCACGAAGTCTAAGGGAGTTCATTCCCTTAGCACAACGTTACATGCAGAACGGATTCCGACAATTTCGCATGCTCGCCCGACTCAAACGGTAGTCGGTAAAGGCTAATCAAATCCGTTGAAGGCTGGGGGTTAGCCAAAAATCCTAAAGTCAACACCTAACACGTGTCGCCGGGTAGCCTATTCCCGTAACAATGGCGAAGTTTATGTATTCGACATCATAGCACAAAGTCTCGGAGAATTCAATCTCCGAGCATAACGTTACATGCGAACGGATTTAAACAATCCGCATGCTAGCCCGACTCAAACGGTAGTCGGTAAAGGCTTATCAAACCCGTTGAGGGCTGAGGGTTTGCCAAAAATCCTATGAGTATTATGGTCAATCATTTCAAATGGAATGACGAATCATAATAAAGACGAAAGCAAGTTTTACTAAGAGAATCAAAAGTCAAAAGTGTTCAGCAAACAAAATCATACATCAAGAATATGGCCAAAAATCTGCTGATTAATCTAAGTTCAGCCCTGATGGACTCCTCGGTGGTGGCTGAAGTCCTCGCAGCAATCTCTTCTGTCTCGGCTAGCTTCTGCTCCAGGGATCTCAACTCATCAGATAAAGTAGTGTGGGTTTGCTGATCCTGTGCTCTCGTCATCTGAAGAATATCCAAAGTCTCCTCTTTTTCACGGAGTGTTCTTCTGAGCTGGTCTATCTCGGTCGCACAGGAGGTAATAGAAAGATCGAGCTCGGCAAGCGAAGATAATCTAGTAGCAAGGCTCGTCTTAACTCGATCTACTCGGCCCCGCTGCATCTGAATCTCGAGCTCAGCAAGAACCCTAGCCTCGCGTGATGACTGTAAGCGAGAATCCAACTCGGCAGCAATGAATGAAGAGGCACCTGCATCCCGGAGCTCGTGAAATATCTAAAGCTCATGCTCTAGGCAGTCAAGGTCATCAACTATAACTCTCGCCAGATCCGGGTATCCTGCATCCCTTATTAAACTTATTTTGGAATCAAGGAATGGTTTAAACTGGCGAAGGGAAAGTCCGTCGTGGAGGAGTTTGCCAAGCATGATATTCATAAAGGAGAAGAAAGAGCGGACTTCTACACAGTCGCCAGATCCGGGTATCCTGCATCCCTTATTAAACTTATTTTGGAATCAAGGAATGGTTTAAACTGGCGAAGGGAAAGTCCGTCGTGGAGGAGTTTGCCAAGCATGATATTCATAAAGGAGAAGAAAGAGCGGAGTTCTACGCAGATGACAATCTTCTCAGGGTCATTGTCCGATAACAACTCCTTCACGAGGACATGAAGCCGAGAGGAAATCCCTGCACAAAAAAGAGAATCTATCAAAAGCCTTGGTGAGGGAATAAATAATATTTCTTAGTAGCTCAATCTATACCTTCCTCTCCTTGAAACACTGGGGGTGGTGGAGGTATAACGGCTGGAGGTGTATCGACTGGTGTAGTTGGTCTCACAGCCGGCTCAACAGGATTGGTCTCGACAAAAACTCCTGTTAAATACAAGTCAGAATTCTCAGAGGCATCACATTATAGCTACATTGGCTAGTCCTATAATCAAAGCTGCATTGGCTAGTCCTATAATCAATTTGGGAGGAGACATATACCTTCGAAAGAATCATCCTCAAGATTCTTATTGAATGTGGGCTCGGAAAATATGTCTCCAGGTAACTGGCCATCAAACTGAGGAGAGCTATACATGAAGTGGAGTGTAGGAGTGTCCGCGATCAAATCTTCCTCGTCAAAATCATCAATGGAGAAATCTGACGTAAAAGAATATAAATACCAAAGAAGAATAAAGAGACTACAACCAATAGAAATGAGTTACCTTTTATGGATGCGTTAGCCTCTTTATTCCCAAAATCCACGTATGCCTCCTGCAGGTTATCTGAAGAAGCAAGGTGTACAGAGATGATTAGAGGATGCACAAATTCTTTTGTATACCATCTAAAAGATACATTGTCAATAGTAAATGTACCTGGATCTGCGGAATCAGGTCCTACATTGCTATCCTCCCTAATGTCGGCAACCCCGGTAGGCCTTTTAAACTGAGGCAGCGGGTCAGGCTCACCAGGAGACACAGGAACGGAATCGGGACTCATTTCGCTCTCTCCACGATCTCCTATATAGATGGAAAAGCATGAGTCAATGTTCCGAATAACCAAGAAGGTGGTTTACAGAGTAGATGTTACCTCTGTCACTAGTAGGATCATCACCAGCCAAGTCCATCTCAGATGCTCGGGAAGCTACACGCTGCGGCTTGCGGGTTAATCTCTTCCGCCTAGCAGCAGGGACAATAATCGAAGGTCTCGCCTGGGGAGGGGGACGGAACTCTTCATCCTGGTCAACTGTGGTCCCTGAAACATCAAACCATAGTCAGTTTCAATATTTCTAGAAGATGGAAGGAAAAGATGAATAGCAAACCTCGCTCGGAAAAGTCTTCATAACCTTCAGGATCTCCGCCTGAAGCCTCGTCTGCGGAATGAAAGGTCTTCTTTCCCTCTTTATCAATCCGACGAGTCTTGTTCCGTGTCCTCTGTGATCGGGCATTTTCCCAAATCCTACGAGAATCAACCTAAGAAGCTTCCTCGGCCTCTAGCTCTGCAATCGGCTTCACGGGGATGGTCTTGTTGGCTGCTAACAACCACTTGCAGCTTAAGAAAGTAAGGTTCAACTGCCGATCAGCACTCGGGAGACTGAATTTAGCACCAGTACAGCCAGTCACGGTCCACAACCACGCACGGAGACCATCTATCAAACCACCGTGGGCACGAAGCTGCTGACGAGGATTCCCGACGTAAAGCTGATCGTAGCCAAACTGACGAGCGAATCGACAGGGTAGATATGGCTATATGAAGCACTGATCCCTCACCCGAAAAGTCAAATAACCTGGCCTAATGTTTACCAGCCAGTTAAAGCACCCGATGTCCAAGTGAGTTCGATA
>NW_017973369.1:11470-21513 GCF_001876935.1 Asparagus officinalis
GAGGATGGATGGAATAGCGCTTTAACGACGATATCAAATGGAGGTTGGCGGAATTGTGGAGTGAAGCAACATGCAATTCATAGTTAAAGATCAAGTTCAAGCTTCATCCGCATGTGTACCAAGTTGAGCTACAATGAAGATCAAGATCAAGCTTGGGTAATCTAGTTTAGATTTTATATTATGTGTGTTAAGTACCTTAAGCTCAATATCATATACACACACGTATTTGGTTTCTATGTATATATATAGTTATATATATACATGCATGGTTTTGAGTTTCATGCTTTGGACACACTTGCAAAATACATGAGTTTTCACAAATGGAAATTCAATTTGAGAAATTCTTTTTCTAACATGTTTGTTTTCATGTTTACAAACATTTCGCAAAGTTTCATCAAGTTTAGAATTGATTTGTTATGTTTAATGGAATTTACAAAATCATGTTTTCGTTCGTGCACATGTTCGTGCATGTTTTACAAAACAGATGAGTTTTCGCAAATGGGAAGTGATATTTGAAAACTTCTTTCTCTGACATGTTTACCTACATGTTTAGAAACTTCCCTCAAAATTTTACTATTTTTGGAGTTGATTTACTGTGCCTAATTGATTTTACAAAATCGTATATGTTAACAGTTTTTCAGAAACTGTAAATTTGTGTTCAAATATTTATTTCTCTCAACTGGGAAAATATTTTTCCGAAATTCTTTCTCTGACATGTTATTATACATGTCTAGAACATTCCCACAAAATTTCATAATTTTTGGAGTTCATTTACTATTTTAAATTGATTTTACAAAACAGCTGCGCACTGCTACAGTAATCCGGTCGACCGTACCGGTCGACCGAAGTACTGTAGCATCCGACCGTTGCTACAGTAACAGCTAGTTCTGTTTTTTTGTTTATTTTAATGTTTTGGGGGTGTTTTTATTGGTTTTTGGGGTTGTTTCATGAGCCTATATATACCCCATGCCCTCATACCTCTAAGGTAACTCAAGAAATGTTTTAAACAAGTTTAAAGAGTTTTAAACAAGGGTTTAAGTGAGTTTTAGTGTTTGTTTGGTTTGAAGATTATTTTCACAAGTGGAGGAGATCATCTTCTTGTTTGGGCTTCATATCTCCATCTCTCCATCTTGATCTAGAGAAGTTTTCCTAAACTCAAGTCTAGCTTTTATTTATAATTATTTGTTGATTATCATTTCTATTAAAGCTAGTTTTATATTGAGTTTAGTTTGATTTGATTTACTCTTTGTTTGCACACACAACCATTGAGCTTATTGTATTTGCATACATTATATAATTGGGTTGTGGGATAGTGTGACATTGAGTTGAGCCTAATTGAGTTCTCACCTTGTTAGAGAGAACAATCATTTGCTATATTGTGCTTAATTGTTAAATCACTTTGTAATACTCTTGTACACCGAGTGAGGAGTGTGTGGTGAGAGTCGGGGATCGTCCCAAGAGGAGTGGCGTCGGTTGACGTGCCTAGGGAGAGGTTGTAACCGAGCACTTGAGGGAGACACGGCTAGGTCCAACACTTAGTGGGTGTAGAGTGTGATTGCAAGAGTGTGAGTTGTAGAGTTTTCGGTTAGCTAGAAAACCGAGTGTGTAGAAGAGGGTGAACGTAGAAAACCCGGTTGTGTTAGTGGATTTCTCCCCGGGAGTGGGGAGCGGAGACGTAGGACGGAAGGTCCGAACTCCGTGATCATATTGCTTGTTTGAGTTTGGCTTAGCACACTTATATTTGTTCATCTTTATAGCCTTTCTCTCATTGTTTATTTCATCCACTATATCATTTGTTTATGTTACCCTTGTGTTTGCATATCCTTGCATATATCATATAGTATACCTCTTTGCTAGGATATATCACCTTGTGTATATTGCATATTCTTGCACATAACTCTTTGTATATCTATCTTGCAAGAATATATTTGTTAATTAGTTTTAATTGGCATTTAATCGGATTAGATTAGCATAAGACCCTAATCACCCCCCCTCTAGGGTCTAACAATTGGTATCAGAGCTTGGTGCTCTTTGATTTAAGGTCTAACCACCTTGAGTTAAAGATCCAAGTTATCTTATTTGTGCTAATCTAGTTATGATTGCATTTGTCTTGCTTGCATATGTTCATATATATATCTTGAATATGAATGTATTTTGTTTAGGCTATAAATCCAATGTTGCTCCTAAATTCATTAATTTTCCCTATGCACAATGGGCTTCTAGATTTAAACTATTTGTTGAATCTAGAAATATTGACTTATGGAAAATTATTGATTGTGCTTATATTGTGCCCACATTGGAGAAATCTAAGTGGAGCAATCATGATAATAAAATGTTTAATATGAACAAGCTTTTGTTAGAATATTTGCTTAATGCCTTTGACTCATCATTTTCTAACAAATTTGTTCATTTTGATAGTGCTTACAATTTATGGAAATTCATAGAAGCACATCAAGGCAACTTGGAGGAAATCCGACGTAGTTTGGAGGATTGTTCTTCAAGTGAGTGTGGAGCATCATCATGCACACGGCCACTAGGCGATAGCCCTAGTGTGGTAAGCGATTCGGAATCCGATAGTGATATATCCATCAATGAACTCGCTTGTGCATATGATAGATTATCTCATGCCTATACAAAATTGCAAAACAATTTTATTGATCTTAAAAGCAAGCATATTAGTTTAAAATCCGATCATGAGTCGCTAGCTTCCAAACTTGATATTGTTGTTAAAGAGAATGCTATTTTAAAAGAAAACAATGAGTTATTAAGTTTGGAAAATAATAACATGTCTTCATCTATTGCTAGCTTAACTCATGCTAATAATAATGCCATGATAGAAGTAGAAACTATTAGAAATAAGTTTAATTCTTTTAGAAATGATCATGTTTCATCTACTTCTATTTCCAATGCTTGTATGCATAATGATGAATTGAATCTTGTGAAAAACCGAATATCATCTTTAGATTCAACCCTTAAAACATGCATTGTAGATAATAAGAAACTTATGGACTTGGGTGCAAAGTCTAGTACTACAACTTCTAAACCCGTACACTTTGCACACTTGTATAGTAAAACTTATAAATGCTCCATTTGTGGTCGAAAAGGCCATTTAGCTAAGTTTTGCTATGATGCACAAAAACATAAGAATATTAATTCTTCTTGTGCATCTCATAAGGCTTCTTCTTCATCACATGTACACACACATGCACCCATTGTTCATCATAAGCATGCTAATGTGTATCATTGTGATTTTTGTGGTAGAGTTGGTCACTTAGCTAAGTTTTGTTTTGATTTGCGAAAAGTTTCTAAATCGCAAAATATTTCAAGTAGACCAACATTATTTCAAAATGTTTCTCATTTGCAAAATAATCTTAAAAGACCATCTTTATTTGCAAATGTTCCTCGTGCACATCCACATGGTCAACATAACCAAATGCATCCTCTTTCATTGCACTAATTGCAATCGGAAAGGTCATTTACACAATTTTTGTTTTGACCGTGTTCGTGCACCATATGTGCCCAAGAAGGTTCATAACCCTAGGGTTTTGAGCTTGAATGATATGGGTCATGTCCCTAACCAATCCGGCACCAAGAATGCTTGGGTGTCAAAATGATTTTTTTTTACCAAGAACTTTAGTGTTCTTAGTTTTCTTTTTCTTGGTTTTGTAAATTGTTTTAAAATCTTTTTGTTATGAAAACAATTTTTTATCAAATCTTTTGTTTTCATAATTTTTAGTCTTGATTTTGATGAGAGGTTTGTGTTTATATAACCCTCCGGGTTTATTGGGTGTTTATTCCCAAATCAAGTTTACCGGATGCTAAAATGATTATATGGGTTGGAACAAGCTCAAGAGCTTGATATAATTGTTGCCTCTCTTAAAAATTGTGTTTTGATTTGTTGCTTTTGAATTCATTATAATTCAGTTATATGATGATATTTATGTGTTTGTGCTAATGGATCATCTATTCGTGCTTTATAATGTATTCTATGAGTGGTTTGATCAAGTTCTTCATTGATCAAACATCGTTTTTGGATTTAAACTTTGATTTATGATTTCATTGGTTGATTTGTTTTCATTTGAAAACTTTTTGCATGATTCTCATGTTCCTCTTCTTTTGATTTTATAAATCTATTCTTACTCATGATTTTTTATAATGAGACACTATCTTTATAATGTCATATCATTATGTGTCCTCATTGTATCTTGTTTGCTTGTGAGTGGTGTTTAGCATATCTTTTCTTTTATGCTTGCTCACATGTTTGCCATAATCTTTATTTATTGCATATTTTCTATATGGCATTTTGATAGGGGGAGCAATCCCTATACTTGCTTCATACTCACCCATGCTTATTTGTAGGGGGAGCTTTCGCTCTCTTAATTCTTTTGTCCCCTTTTTGATGTTGTCAAAGGGGGAGAAATATTGTGAGTATATTCCTTCTTGAGTTTACATGCATGTGAATTATAAATTATATGTTCATTTCCTTTATGCATATATTCCTTTTTGTAAATTGTTTGTCATCATCAAAAAGGGGGAGATTGTTGGCCTTCTTGTTTTGATGATGTTTAACAAACAATTTATTACTAATGTTGTTTGTCTAGTGTTTGTGCATTCCTATGTTTTGTAGACAAACAACGTTGTTGGAGGATGGATGGAATAGAGCTTCAACGATCATATCCAAAGGAGGTTGGCGGAATGTCGGTGAAGCCTTGCTATTCAAAGTTCAAGATCCAAGTTCAAGCTTCATCCGCGAGATTACCAAGTCAAGCTTATTGAAGATCAAGATCATTGCTTGGGTAATTTAGTTTAGGAATTTATATTATGTGTGTTAGTACTTTAAGCTCAATCATATACACACATACACGTTTTGGTTTTTGTATATATATAGTTATATATATACATATATGTTTTGGTTTGATAGTTTTCAAGTTTTACTATGAAACAAATGAATAGAATTGGAAAATACTATTTTGTTTCATGTTTATATGCCTATATATGATTTCACCTTTAACAAGCTTATATTTAATGAAATCATATTTAGTGTTTTGAATATATTGCATAGAATATGCAATTTTATGAAAATATTGTATTTCTAGGTTATAGACTTCATAACAACATGTTATATCTTTTATCAAGTCTATACAATCATTTCATAAGGTTTCAAAATGTTGTTTAAGTCAAAATATCAAAATATCAATTTTCAGGTTTTCATGTTTTGGACTATTTTGTAAAATGATGATATTTTTCATTTGGGAAGTCCTTTTTCGAAACCAGTCGTTGTAGCATGTTTATTATCATGTCTACAATCATTCCCCAAAGTTTTACATTTTTTGGAATTTATTTGATATTTTTAAACAGTGTTTTAAAATCAGCTTTGTTTTTCTGGGATGTCAGTTTTCGGTCGACCGGTACGGTCGACCGGTCAATTGACCATTCGTCAGTATTTTTCCAGAGAGTCATCGGTCGACCGGTCCGGTCGACCGAAAGCTCAAATCGGTCGACCGACAGATTTTTCCGGTCGACCGACGATGGTCCAGAAAGTTTTCTTCGTGTTTTTGCTCTCATCGGTCGACCGACGGAATTTTCGGTCGACCGACAATATAGCCGTTGCTTTTTAACGGCTCTTTCTCTGAGCTGTTTGCTGGGGTTTTTGGTCATTTTGTTTTGGGGGTTTTTGCTGAGATTTCTAGTGGGTATATATACCCCATTGCTGATGTCTTTTCAATTTGATTAAGAGAGTTTTAAAAACAAGTTTAAGAAAGTTTTAAACAAGGGTTTGAGTTTGTTTAGTTTGTTTTTGGGGTTTGCTGTTACAAAGAGGAGTTTGCATCACCAGTTGAGGATTTCATCCTCAAAATCTTCTCATCCTCTCTTTGTGTTTATAGAGAAGTTTTCTAACTCTTTTCCCTAGCAATTTCATTATTGATTTATCATATATTAATTATTGCTAGTTTGCTATTTGAGTTAGATTTCATTTTACTCATTGTTACACACACCCACATTGAGCTTTTAGTATTTACATACATAGTATAGTTGGGTGGTGAGAGATTGTAACTTTGAGTTGTGCTTTCATTGTGTTCTCATCTATTGTAGAGAACAAATTTATATTTGTTACATTGTGAGTGTTGTAAGGTTTTCGGTGAGCTAGAAACCGAGTGTGTAGTGAGGTTTTCGGTGAGCTAGAAACCGAGTGTGTAGTGAGGTTTTCGGTGAGCTAGAAACCGAGTGTGAGGAGTGACGTTGATCGGTGAGCGTTGAAAACCGATACTGTGAGGTGTAAACGTTATTCGGGTGAACGTAGAAAACCCGGTTGATAGTGGATTTCTCCCCGGGAGTGGGGAGCGGAGACGTAGGACGGAAGGTCCGAACTCCGTGATCATATTGCTTGTTTGAGTGTGCTTTGGCGTTCATTCATATTTATGTTCATATCTTATATCGCCATTGTCATTAGCTCATTATCTATTTCATCCACTATCTTGTTTAGATTATTTACCCTTGTGTTGTTTATATATCCTTGCATATATTTCATCATATAGGATATATCACTTTGTGTATATTGCATATTCTTGCCCATAATAGATTGTATACCTATCTTGCAAGAATATAGTTGTTAATTATTTTTAATTGGCATTTAATCGGATTAGATTAGCATAAGACCCTAATCACCCCCCCTCTAGGGTCTAACAATTGGTATCAGAGCTTGGTGCTCTTTGATTTAAGGTCTAATCGCCTTGAGTTAAAGATCCAAGTTATCTTTTTGTGCTAATCTTGTTTTGATTGCATTTGTATCTTGCTTGCATATTTTTACAAATTATGGATATGAATGATGCATCTTGTTTAGGCTATGATTCTAGTATTGCTCCTAAATTCAATGCTTTCCCTTATGCTCAATGGTGTTTTAGATTCAAAATATTTGTTCAATCTAAAAATATCGATTTATGGGAAATCATTGATTGTGCTTATATTGTGCCCACGTTGGAGAAATCCAAGTGGAGCAAACATGATAAAAAGATGTTTATTATGAACAAGCTTATGTTAGAATTTTTATTAAATGCATTTGATTCATTTATGTCTAACAAGCTTGATTCTTTTGATAGTGCTTACACCTTATGGAAATTTATTGAAGCACATCAAGGGGACTTGGAGGCGATCCGACAAGCTTTGGAGGATCCCGCTTCAAGTTCATGTGGAGCATCATGCACACGGCCACTAGGCGATAGCCCTAGTGAGGTTTGCGAGTTCGAAACAACTAATGATTTATCTAGTGATGAACTTGCGTGTGCTAGTGAAAAATTATTGCATGCCTTTAACAAATTGCAAAATGATTTTAATGATTTAAAAAGCAAGCATGATGTTTTAAAATCCGATCATGAGAAGCTAGCTTCCAATTTTGATATCATTTCCAAAGAAAATGTTGCTCTTAAAGAAAGTAATGATATGTTAAAATTGGAAAATGAGAAATTATCATCATCCATTTCTAGCTTATCTCATGCTAAGATTGATGCCATGTTAGAAGTAGAGAACATAAAGAATGATACAGCTTCTTTTATAAATAACTATTTATGTTCTACTTCTAAAAATGCATATGTGCCTAAAAATGAAGATTTGAATCTTATGAAAAATAGTATTTCATCTTTAGATTCAACTTTGAAAATATGCATTAATAATCATAAGAGGCTTATGGACATGTGTGCCAAGACTAAATCAAAATCATCTACTCATTATGCACACATGTATAGCAAAACTTATAAGTGTTCTATTTGCGGCCGTCAAGGTCATTTAGCTAAGTTTTGTTATGATGCACACAAACATAAGAATTCTAATGTTCCTTGTGCATCTCATATAGCTTCTTCATCTTGTACACTTACACATTCACATGCTCATTCTCACAAAGTTCATCATAAGCATGCTAGTGTGTTCAAGTGTGATTATTGTGGTCGTTTTGGTCATTTGGCCAAATATTGCTTTGATTTGAAAAGAAAATCTCATTTGACAAATGCTTCCAATAGACCACATGTTTTTAAATGTGATGTTTGTGGTAGGTTTGGACATCTTGCTAAATTTTGTTTTGATATACAAAAAGCTTCTAAATTGCAATATGTTCCAAATAGACCATTGTTTAAGAATGTTTCTCATTTGCAAAATAATTTTAAAAGAAAATCTTTATTTGCAAATGATTCCCGTGCACGAGCTAATGGTCCACAAAAACAAATGGATCTCTTTCATTGCACAAATTGCAATCGGAAGGGTCATTTGAATGAATATTGTTTTGACCATGTTAGTGCACCATATGTGCCCAAGAGGGTTCATAACCCTAGGGCTTTGAGCTTAAAAGATAGGGGTCATGTCCCTAAATCTTTTGGTACCAAAAATTCTTGGGTACCAAAACAAATTTGATTCTTAAACCAAGAATTTTAATGTTTTTATCTTTCTCTTTCTTGGTTTTGAATTGATGAGAGGACTACGTTTATATAACCCTCCGGATTTATTGGGTGTTTATTCCCAAATCATGTTTACCGGATGCTAAAATGTTCATATGGGTTAATACTAACTCAAGAGCTAGATAGAGTTGCCTCTCTTGATTTTTAAAATTCAATGATGATTTGGTTTCATGATTTAAACTTTGATTTATGATTTCAATTGGTTGATTTGTTTTCATTTGAAAACTTTTTTACATGATTCTCATGTTTCTCTTCTTTTGATTTCATAAATCTATTTTATACATTGGGTTTTATGATATGAGACAATATGTTCATCTTGACATACTTATATGTGTTCTCATTATCTCTTATATGTGAGTGATTTTTGGCATATTATTTATGCTTGCTCACATGTTTGCCATGATCTTTTATTGCTTATATTTCATATGGCTTTTTGATAGGGGGAGTTATTCCCTATATTTGCTCTGTACTCACCCATGCTTATTGATAGGGGGAGCTTTCGCTCTCTTCATACCTTTGTCCCCTTTTTGATGTTGTCAAAGGGGGAGAAATATTATGAGTATATCTATCTTGTTTGTTTTGCATGATATATTCATTTCCTATATATTCCTTTTTGTAAATTGTTTGTCATCATCAAAAAGGGGGAGATTGTTGGCCTTCTTGTTTTGATGATGATTAACAAACAATTTATTACTAATGTTGTTTGTCTAGTGTTTGTGCATTCCTATGTTTTGTAGACAAACAACGTAGTTGGAGGATGGATGGAATAGAGCTTCAACGATGATATCCAATGGAGGTTGGCGGAATGTCGGGTTGAAACCTTACAATTCATAGTTAAAGATCAAGTTCAAGCTTCATCCGTACGTGTACCAAGTTGAGCTTATTGAAGATCAAGATCATTGCTTGGGTAATTTAGTTTAGGAATTTATATTATGTATGTTAAGTACTCTAAGCTCAATTATCTATACACACACATTTTATTGGTTTCCTTGTATATATATGTAGTCACATATATAGTTTTCATGTTTATAAATATGAAATTACATGTTTCATATTTATTATTGTGATTTGGTTTATCTACATAGATATGAAACAAATATATTTTCATATACATACTCATAGGTTTCATTTTCTATTGTATTTGTGAAAATATTGTATTCTTAGTTTGTAGACTTTAATATCAGTTTATACATGTTTTACTAAGTCTATAAAAACATTTCACAAAGTTTCAAAAGTTGGTTTATGTCAAAACATCAAAATCTCATGTGTTTACATTTTTATGTTTTGGACTATTTTGTAAAATGATGATATTTTTCATTTGGGAAGTCCTTTTTTCGAAACCAGTCATTGTAGCATGTTTATTATCATGTCTACAATCATTCCCCAAAGTTTTACATTTTTTGGATTTTATTTGATATTTTTAATCAGTGTTTTAAAATCAGCTTTGTTTTCTGGGATGTCAGTTTTCGGTCGACCGGTACGATCGACCGGTCAATTGACCATTCGTCAGTATTTTTCCAGAGAGTCATCGGTGACCGGTCCGGTCGACCGAGAGCTCAAATCGGTCGACCGACAGAATTTTCGGTCGACCGACGATGGTCC